>NC_134457.1:201816681-202123139 GCF_047948215.1 Lycorma delicatula | reverse complement strand
TTTAATCGATAGTATTGTTTTATCTTATCTTATCTTAATACTCCAACTTTCCAGCTGCCAATTTTTAAATTAATCTGTAGAATGTTTGATAACTATATGTTGTGAATTAAAAATAATGTAACTATTTTTTATAAATAATTTATTTTAAAATAAAATATTGAAAATAGAGCATTATTATTATTATTATTGTCGATTTCCGTGGCGAAGTAGTAGCGTTTCGGCTTTTCATGCGGGTGTTCCGGGTTCGAATCCCGGCCAGACATGGCATTTCTCACACGCTACAAAATGTTATTTCCATAAACCACGCAGAAGCCTGAAGCTTATGTGGTGATTATCATCAAGCAAAAAGAACAAAAATTATTATTATGGTATAGCACCTATAGCAAAATATATTACAAGAATATAAATTAATAGAAAACACACACACATAACGGTTTTGTTTCTACGATAAAGCATGGAATAAATCTTTTTGGATAGTTCGTTTAACAGTTATAAATGTAAGAATTTTGGTTATATGAACATCAAGACAGTCACAATTATTAAGCTAAACTTTCATTTTACTATAGTAGACTAAAAAAAAACAACTCTTTAAAAAAAAAGATAGATATTTTATATTCGATCTTACTAGCGTAGCCGTCTGTAAATAAAATGTCACTCAAATAAATTTCAAAATCGAATATAATTATGGTTTAATGAAAAAGTAATTTGCATTCCAAGAGATATTCAGTTAAAATTTATAACGTAAATAGCTTTGTAAATAAAAAGAGATACTTTAACCTATTACATACAGGTAAATAATTTTATCCACAGTTACATGCGTAATATTATTTACAATGTAATATAATATCGAAGCAAATACTTATACTGTATATAAATCTATTTTGCTGAACAATTAAGTTGTAAAATAAACCGGTATAACAAGTTAGGGTTTATTGTTATAAAAAATATACACTGTTTGCGTCTATACCGGTTTGAAATGTTATCTTTAATAAATAATGGATTTTATTATTATTAAGTTTTTTAATAGTTAATAAAAATTTAATTTTTTATTATTAAGTTTAGTTTTAAGTTTTTTCAATTTTAAAATGATTAAATAAATTTAATTTTGTCTATGCTAAGTTAATGTTTATTTGGATATTATACATATTATTATTCCTTTATGTACTTTGAATTCGGTACAAAATAGAGTATATTTTTCTTAAATTATTGATGTATATAACATAGCCATTCTCTGAGGTAAATATTGTATTATACAGTTAAATTTATTTTATTATACTAATATTTTTGTTGGATTTAGAATGTTGGAGCATTATTTCCCCGGAATTGAATTTCCTGGATTTATTCTTATTTAGTACAAAAATAATGTTACGTGAAAAAAGTTACCAAAGGTTTCTTTATATGTTGGGCTGGGGATAATTTATGATAAATCCTTATGGTTAATTAAGATTATATTTTTAAATAAACCACAGAAGTTAAATTCAAACAAATCTGTATATTTTTTTGCTCCGCCAACTTCAAAATCACCTTCCAAGATTTTTTTTCTGCGTTTAATATGTTAAACGGAAGAAACTAAAAAAACATTCAACAGAAAAATATATGACCAATAAAATATAAGATTTCTTTTTTTGGTGGTAGGATTGAATTAATAAAATTGTAAAAGTTCATCGTTTAAACTTTCAATGATGTTAAAATTGTAAATAAACCAAAAAGAGTTTTGAAAAATTCAAAAAGATGATGTTTTTAAACCGATCGGTTCCCCAATCAATAATATTGTGCCCAAAGTATTTTTTCGGTCATTTGCATTACAACCACGCCTAACAGAAACTAAAAAATGCAATTATTAAATATGCATGGTTTGCAGTCATCTTCGCTACTTTGACCTTTGAATCTGCTCGGAACAGTTCGTGGACGTTGCGAACCATTCCCTCAGATTGCGCAACCATGAAATTCTGCTCCTACCTACGTTACGCCTGCCGACTATCTTTCCCTGCATGAGCAACTGGAGCAACTCGAACTTCTCTCCCCTCGTTATGTGACCTAGATACTCTAATTTCCCTGCTTGTACTGCAGACGTAACCTCAAGTTGTTTATTCATACTTTGTAGTTCCTTGATGTTTGACACCTTATCCTTCCAAGATATCCTTAGCATTCTATAAAAATCACCACATTTCAAAGGCCGCCAACTTTTTCATGTTTAGTTTTTTCAATGTCCATGTCTCCATTCCAAATAGCAGCACACGAAACACATAACATTTTACCATTCTAGCCCGCAGATATAATCTGTCCTGCCGATCACACGAGAGAGTACGCATTTTGAGAAATGCGCTTCTAGCTATTTTTATCCGGGTTTTAATTTCCAGTGTTTGATCCATGTTGTTGGTTATCCAACTACCAAGTAGTAAAGTCTCCATACTTTGTTTAAGAAAATTTGATTGGCACTTTTCTAATTTATATATATATCAACGAGTTAGTAGTTAAAATAAGTCCATAATGTATAGTTATTTAGGTATTTAACTGTTTGTATTTAAGTATAGGCTTTTAGGTATTTAACTGTTGCCAAGGAGATTTAAATGTTATAAATTTTCGTACTTTGCTAGTTTTATTTTTTTTCAAATATGACGCTGAAATGATTTCTAACTTCGTGATTTGAGAGTGGGTTATCTGTAGTATATGTAAACATAGATTATATATATATGTAAGGATATAGAATATATTTGAGTTTGCTGATATTTAGAAATATTTTTTTCTGGAATTTCTGAAATGTCTCCATATTGTTGTTTATATGATATAGCAGTATGTCGCCTGTCTCAGTTAGTTAAAGGATTATTTTATGTATCTATAAGTTTTTTCAGTGATAGTTTTTTTTTTAAATTGATATCCTGTAAAAATCTAGATACTTCTTTAATTATATTTTTTTATTCATTTCATTAGTTTAAGTACAGGGAATCTTTATTTAGCCTTGTAAATTAAACAGTTTATAAAATGTAGTATTAAATACACTTTTTTATTACAGGCGACAAAAACCTGTATTAATTCTCTTTATTTTCATAAACAAATACAAGATACTACTATTTATGTTTACATTCCTTTATATTTTTATTTTGTGTAATAAAAAGTACGATATTATAAAAAAGAAAATTTCTTATTACTGAAATAACTAATATTCAATAACCCATGGGAAAAAAATGTCTATAATAATAATAATAATAATAAAGAAGAGGTAATACTTTACCTGATTTTTACTTAAATTAAAAAATTGGGAAAACAAAAATAATAACAAAAAAAATTATTAACTAATTTTTAGTAATTTATAATAAATAGGTTTATATATTTTTTATTATATACTTTATTGATTTTTATATGACTCATAAGAATCATGTTATAAAATTATGTACTTTTTAAAACAATAAGTATTTTTTTAAATTATTTTTTCCCATAAAAATATTTTCATTTAATTTGAAATTATCTTATTTTACCGAAAGCTTTAAGCACACTTATTACTTTTCCATAGTAACTGACTGTATTACTCAGTCCAAATCAAGTGCATCATTAATTGAACCCAGTCGAATGAAGTATATAGATAACATTATTATTATATCTAAGTATAATTAAGTTTAATTTTTTATTATATATGAAAATTTAAATCTTGTTACTTCAGCATTGTAGAACACGTGCATTAAAACCTAACTCGCAACGAATTAATTTCTATCCTATTAAGTAGATTGAATGAAATACTACAGAGAATTTTACAGCGAAAAACAGGATTTTTAATGGTGAAAATTTATTTTGCTATTATTCATACAAATAGCCATATTATTATGATTTCTCATTTAACTGATTCTAGGTTCGATTCACATCAAGAATCTTGCCTTCTTTCAATTTTTTTTTTTTAATGATTGAACGTGTTAAGAAAATAATGATAATAATAATATATACAAATCACAAATTATTTGAATGTGATGTTTTTAATTAGTAATATAATGAAAAGTAACGGCTGACCTCAGTGGTGGAATAGCAGAAACGTCTCCATCTCCTGGAAGGTTGCCAGTACGAATCCTTCAATCTAGCATGATGTTTTTTCACAAGCGTTAAAATTTTATCATATTCCCAGGAAAAAAGCTTTATGCTTATATGTAGAGTCAGTCATCTTAAAAAAAAATTACTTACAGTATTATTCTAAGCAATTTTTAAATTGTTAATAATATATAAAATACTTATTTTACTGTTTTATTTATTCTTGGTTGGCCTACATAAGTGTAAACAGTTCTACAATAAGCATTAAAATACTGCTAGAATACATAATAATATTTATCAAATGTTATTTGTTTGTAAATAAAATGAATTATATTTCATGAAATTATGAGACTAAACATAATTTGGAAATCAAGTAACTATGTTATGTGTGCGAAATTAAAAAAATAATCCAAATTAAAAAAAAATATATATTATAAGTACACGTATTTGTGTAATATGTTAGGATTCATACGATGTTTATTCCCGTTATTTTCTAGATGTAAGAGAAGAAACAATAAAATGATTAATAAGGCAGAGCAACAATTTTCTAACACAGCAAGTAAGACTAAACATGATAAATTCATAAAAAACATGATAGTAAAACATGTTAGCATTTAACTAGCATGAAATATGATAGTATTTAAAAATTACTAACGACTCATTTTCAAATTACTTGGAAGTGTTATTTTGAAGGTCATTTTGCAAATAATAACACTGCCCCTTCTTCTGTTTCTGAAGGAGTTCAGAAACAGAATACCATCGATGATTCCGTTGAAGAAATATACTACACAACTAGATCTTTAAAGAACAATTTCTACGTACTTTGAAATAAATAGTACATAATTTTAATGTTAAAAATATACTTAAGGATTCATTCGTTATTGACATTTTTTCTTGGGAGATACCAAAATTAAGTTAGAGAAGGAATACAAAATTGCAACTACTTCAATCAATTTCTTGATGAGACATTCAATTTTAAAATTAAAATGTGAATAAAAAAAAATGGATAAATATGTAAAAAGGATGGAAATTAGGATTAATACGCCAGTAATTTTAAAAGTTTGGTTATTTATATTGTACCATTTTACAAAGAAATGTGAAACATTAAAAGCAACAAACACAATCGAGGACAGATTCCATAAAGAAAATTAATTTACTAGTATGAAGTAAAGATATTGGAAATTCCTCTTCTTGAAAGAAAGAAAAAAGTATGTAGTTTAACGGTTTGCCTCAGCTATCGGCAATTAATCATAAACCATAAGTAAAGATCTTTGAAATTTAAAGTTTTTTCTAAAGGAAGAATAACAAAGACGCAAGTGAATAGATCGAAGTATTGAATAATAAGAACTGGTATTAAATAAATACATAATGTACAATTAAATCTAAAGACTACAAATATTTTCTACTTTTCTTACTGTACAGAGTGATTCAGAGAAATTGGAAATTTTGAAAATTAAATATTCTTCTGAAAAAATATATTTAATAAATCTATCTATTACATTTAAATTGAAAAAAGCATGCTATTTATGAATACATACTCAAAATTTATTTTTTGAAGATAACATCTTGCAGTTGAGCTCCGTCTCTAGGTAGAGATTCCTGTAGTCTCTTAGTAAAAATCTGCAAGGTTCGACACAACATTTCAACAGAGATTTCAGTTCTTCTGTTGTAGCTGGTAGATTACTTACTGTACACCCTGATTTTAAGGTAATTTCAGAAGAAGAAATGGCATACTGGCAAATCAGGAGACCTGGGAGGCCGTACAGTGTCACCATTTCAAATTATACTGTTGCCTAACGATTGGCGTATCTCAGCCACCGATATTCGAACCGTGTATGATGTTGATCCATCTTGTTAAAACCAAATGTCAATAATTTTTTGAAATATCCCTAGTTTTTGCAAAAAAAGAGTTTTTCAATATAGCGACGTATCGATTTGGTGTGACTGCAGTCGTGAAGCTATTCTCATTTTCTAAAAAATAAGGGCGTATTATGCCATATGATGATACAAAACACCACACGTTAATCCTGTTGCTGTGTAGGAATTTTTTCGTCCAAAAATTAAAATTATTTATTACTAACAAATCCGTTAAGGTGGAAATGGGGTTTCGTCTAACATGCACATTTGTAAACAAAGTCATTTTCCTCGTTTATCTTCACAATCATTCGTTCACAGAATTGATGACCCATTACGTTATCGTTTGGTTTCTGTAATTTAAACGGATGATAAAGTAAATTTTGTAACAACATTAATTATTCAGTGCTTGCAATCCTACAAGGTTATCATATCAACAGAACAAAATTTCCGATTATTCTGTACCACTCTGTACAATATATGATAAACGAAGTATTGTTCAAGGTAAAACATTTATTATTTTATTCAATTTAACTGGAAGAATCTCAAGTACAGACAGAACACACTTATAATTGAAAGAGGGACAGCCAATATGGTCAATTGTCTGGGTGTTCCGTTATTCGTACGGGAGATGATCCAAGCATGTTGACTAAAATGGTTCAGACAAATGGATCGAAGGAATAAAAGAATAAGTTGGAGACAAGATTCGAAGGTTGAACGTGATGGTAAAATTTAAGAAAATAACCAAAACAATGGTAGAAAGGAAAGATGACAAAAAGGATTTCTGAGAAAAGGATGAAAAAAGTGACGAAGCGTAGAAAGGAATGGAGGAAATGACTTAAAAGATAATATGAAAATATCATATATATGTTATCATATAATAAAATTATATGATGTAATATCATATTACATTGTATTATTACAGGCCCATATGACTCAACAAGACTAATACATAGAAAGAATAATAATAATAAAACAGATTACCAAATCTACTTATAGATTACGAAATGAAAACAAATTGAAAAAGAAACTTATAGCCGATTCTTTTAAACAATTTAACTATTATTAGGATAACAAAGGTTTGTAAAAAGAGTAAAAGTTGTCTGGAAAATTAGAATGCATGAATTAGAAAATTCAGAAGTTTTAAATATTTCTCTATTAAATGATTAACATAAAACAAAAGAGACAGCATCAATTCAGTCAAAAAAATAAAAAAAGTTTCTTTGGAAATTATTAATAATAATTTTTCGTCAAAATCCGTTCATACTCGTACACTTTAAAAGTGGTGTAGAATTTACACTACTTAGTAAACGCATTAGAAATGATACATCTTCGATAAAATGATATTAATGATAGTTTCTTCCTACCGTGAACAGTGCATTATTTTTGTAAAAATAATAAAATAAAATAGTTAGACCGTTGGAGTGATGAATAATAATCAAGAAATTATCATGTCAGACTGAATACCACAAATAAGCTTTAAATTTCTAAGCAATATCCATGTAGTGGAAACTGTTGCAAAAGTGATATACCTTATTAAAAAAATGAAAAGTTTCAACATGTTATCACAAAATTAATTAATAGCGTAAAAGACATCCAGTAATTTATTAGTAAATTTTTATTTTATTTATTATAACCTCGGGTATGTTATAAACACGTATTTTAAACGAGAAAGATGAGATGGTTGTTATGATACTTGGATTTAACTAATTAAACCCGAGACTAATTGATCCAGAAGCCAACTCGCCAACCACTACAAACTTGGTGGCAAATACCGTTTTTCTGTTTTCATTAATAGTTTGTAGTTAGTGAAAACACAAAAACGTGATGGAAATTGATATTTTTTTTTTATTACTGTTAAATTAGTTTTATGTAGTTACAAATATTTAATCTCATTTAGTTAAGCTTTTTTTCTTAAAGAAAATAAAAAAAAGTATTTATATAAGTTTGGCGTTGGAAATCGCCGGTAAATTTTCTTATAAGTCTAGCTTGATGTGTCAAGAGTACTGAAAAGATTACTTTGCACCAGTATGATATATATATATATATATTTTTTTTTTTTGATGACTCGGAGAAACTCCATTTACCGGAACTCGCTAACAGGTTCCGCAAATAAGCATTATCACGGCCCTGGGAGGTGCTATCCAGATACTCTGGTTCCTCTACTACCAGAATGGAGCGATTCCAGGCCCAGCTATACCGTTCCCAACCGCCTCATTCCAGTAGCCGGGACTCGGTCCTTTATTGTCGTTGCCTATAAGAGGGGCATCCCGAGAGGGCGCCCCCTCCGGGTGTCGTTCTTTTCAGCTCGAGGATCAGGAGTCCCCGTTTCCTCGCCACCGCCCATCCGAGCAAGCCCGGCGTACAGCGACTCCACAGAGAGCTGTCCGTCAACCCCTCGCTCCCCAGTCCTTTTTTTAATTACCCCAGCGACATAACGTGAGATAATAGAGAACCAATGTTTACTATCTAACATCTTGCTGACAATGTTCTCAATGTTCAACGGACCCACCAGCAACTCGCATGTCTGATGTTCATCAGTCCACCTGCCACACTCAAAAATTACGTGTTCAGGGGTGTCCGTCTCGCCACAGTACGGGTACCCCTCATCGTCCGCCCTCTGCTTCCTGTACAGGTAAGTCCTAAATGCTACGTAGCCGGTCAGAAATTTGGTGATCCAATAGCTTACCGAATTTTCTCCCGTATCACGTCCTGATGCGCGGAATGAGTCGGTGGGTCCACAGGCGCTTATGAGAGGCGTTCCACCTGACCTGTCACTCACTAATCATGCCTCGAATGAGGTTTGACGGTCTACCCTAGCATACAGTCTCCTCCTATGGCCAGCCAGCTGTTTTAGTGGGGTGTGCTAATTTAGGATAACTGAATTCAAGGTAGATCCCCTACAAACATTCAAGTTTTGGTGTATAACATAAGACAGTTAATATCCCGTTAATGATAAATAAATATCCCGTTAATGAATTATTATACCTATAACCAACTTAAACTTCAATTATAAAATTTGGATGTCGGAAAAATAGGAAGATAAAAAACTATTCAAATTTTGGATTTAAAAACCGATACAAAGTTTAATAGATATTCTAACTGGTGCAAATTCATTAAAAACACCTCAATCCCAACCCTGCTGGTATGTACTAGTGATTACAGAAATATAAGTTCCTCGCTTATAGACAAAACTAGACTTTTTTTCTTAAAAAAAATTAAAGCGGAATTTAGCATTCCTTATACATTAGATTTTATCTGAATCGAAACAATATTAATTAAATGTAGCTGTTTATATGATAACGTAACAACTACGGCAAAAATTAATAAGTATACACTAATATTAATTAACTATAAAAAAATACAACTACTTATTTTTTTGTACTGCTTTTTTTCTATTTATTTTTTTCTTAAATATCCTCATAAAGGTTAATGATTCAGTATTAGAAAATTCTTTGTACTTACGAAGATAGGAGTTTTTTTTTACAACTATCAAGATGTTTGTCGACTGAATAACCATGAAGATTCAATACAAATTACCAATAGCTTTTAAATTTAGCATGCAGTATTTCATTGAATTCAGTACCGATCTAATAAAAAATATTTAATAGAGAAAAAATCTACTTCAGTTCATTACACTTAGTTTTTATAATCTTTTAAAACGTTTGTTTTATTTCAATAAATTTTTATATAAAATTTTAAATAACTTTTATTTTAGAAGTGTTGTAATGTACAATATGGTGTAAAATAGATAACGATTATTTTGGTAAATACAAATCGTTTTAATTACTAATTAATCGTGATAATTAATTTGTTTTAGTTGTAATTTACTAAACTAATTATTTATTTATTAAATTGTTACATTTGTGAAAATAGGAGGAGAAAAGATTATGGAGGTAGAAGAATTTTGTTATTTGGGAAGTAGAATTACTAAAGATGGACGAAGCAGGAGCGATATAAAATGCCGAATAGCACAAGCTAAACGAGCCTTCAGTAAGAAATATAATTTGTTTACATCAAAAATTAATTTAAATGTCTGGAAAAGATTTTTGAAAGTATATGTTTGGAGTGTCGCTTTATATGGAAGTGAAACTTGGACGATCGGAGTATCTGAGAAGAAAAGATTAGAAGCTTTTGAAATGCGGTGCTATAGGAGAATGTTAAAAATCAGATGGGTGGATAAAGTGACAAATGAAGAGGTATTGCGGCAAATAGATGAAGAAAGAAGCATTTGGAAAAATATAGTTAAAAGAAGAGACAGACTTATAGGCCACATACTAAGGCATCCTGGAATAGTCGCTTTAATATTGGAAGGACAGGTAGAAGGGAAAAATTGTGTAGGCAGGCCACGTTTGGAATATGTAAAACAAATTGTTAGGGATGTAGGATGTAGAGGATATACTGAAATGAAACGACTAGCACTAGATAGGGAATCTTGGAAAGCTGCATCAAACCAGTCAAATGACTGAAGACAAAAAAAAAATGTAGGCCTATTGTACTTTCAAATCATATTCTCAACATCACTGTTGTTACATTTATACATGTTTTTAAATAAAAATTTCTGAAAACATTGCCTTTTTTATAAATATAAAGAGACAAACCTAGAATCTCCCACTAATCTTCTAACAGGTATGTTGTCAAGCAGTTCAGGAAAAATCATAAGTCTTGATAAATTTAGAAATTGGTTGTAGTCTAATGAGAAAACGTGGAAAGTAATGTTTGATACGAGCTCGTACAATCCGTGGTCGCCTACCTCTATTTTGCCGCGGTGAAATCTATCTCCGCCTTACGACGTGCCGAAAAGAATTTTTAAAATTCGCTTTTGATTTTTAAATGAGGGTATTTTGAGCGCATTAGGCGTACGGGTGACAAACACTGCTCTTATAGGATAAAGCGCGAAGGATTAAAGAGCGCGCGAGTGATAATTTTGTATATAGGAAAATGTTTTTAATTTATTTAAGCATATATATATATATATATACACACACATACATTTATAGAGTTTATGACACTCCCGGCAACGTAATTTATAGAGCCTATGACATTCCAACGCGGGGCCATACATTTAAATTGGTTCAGCTGTTGAGCTGTTACGGTGCGGTGGAACAAACAAAATGTATATCCACCCGAAATACATTACACTTCTTTTTGAGCAGTCGTGTAAAAATAAAACTAATACAAATTTTGACAATAACTAGGATGTTTGAGGGGGTTGTGTAATTTATTCAATGCATTCTCTATCTTATCTTGATTAACAACTTATAAAATAATTTTGGAATTATGACTACATAGCACGCTATATAACCAAAATTACTCTAATATAAATCAAATTTTAATACTATTAACTCTGGTGCAATAAAAAAAAAACGGAATAAGTTTAAAAGAGAAAATAGTTAAAGTCATTGACTTATTTATTTGATATCTTAAATTTTATTTATATATAAAATTTGGAGAGTCTTAGAGAGTAGAATGTTCTACTCATGATTGTTTGGGAGTAAGTTGGAATTTCTGCAAATTTTTAAAAATATTATTAACAATAAAAATATAGATAATATTATATATAGATATATAATATATAGATAATGATGATATATGTAATATTATCTATAAAAGTGTCGTGACTTTGTTTAAAGCTCGGAATATTTTCTGTAATTTAGTTTGTTTTCGTTTACTATTAGTAAAACGTTTTAGTTAGTTTTCTACACTATAAAAAATTAGCCGTTATTGCGTATTGTATGATTAAAGTTAACTTCACTTCTATTTCCGCGTGAAGAAAGAGTGTTTTATAATTGTTCTTCACGTTTATTTTCAAAATAAAGGATCGAACAGATAAAACTTTTGAAACAAAATTTATTGTTATAATTTGCTTTGTTTTGTTCCTCCTAAGTTCAGTCGAGTTTTTTTATATGTAAGAAATAAGGTGTAATCTTTACATTTATTTTAAAATTTTCAATTTTAAAGTAAGATAAAAAAAATGTTTTTTAGGAAAAATATAACTTCTATTCAAAGCTGTCAAAACTTTTTATAAGCAGTAACTTCGTTCCAACAGAGGCTTGTCATATGATAGAAGATACCTTGCTCCGTTAAGGTTCTCCCAATTGAGGACATTAAAAAGATGAAATGAGTCCTGAAAAACAATATTTATAAATGTTTATAATTAAATATCCTTGCACTCAAATAGTACATGAAAATTTATATATAATCTATCGTAATTCAGAAGATTTTCGTAAGTAAATTTATCGAAGTAAATTTAATATAAAACATTAGGAACGCGTAAGTAATTATCAAATTTAATTTTTTAAATTCATACCTACACTTTGGTAAGGTATCGTAATTGTAACGGTTGTAGTCGGTTTGACATGAAATATGAGTAATTTCTGAAATTGGAACACTTATTCTCAGGGACAAACATACGACGTCAAATTCTTCAGAAAAATGAGTAAGTGGTTTACTATTGTTTTCTTCAAATAGCCGACTACACAATCAGATACTTGTAAAGCAACAGATTATTTTACATCAAAGAAAACAATGAATAAATTTTATTGTTTTTACAAGTGTTTATAAAAACCGTTTGAAGAATTCAGGGGACGGTCCCTCACATCGAAATAAAGAAAAACCTTTAAATCAACGTATGTCCGGAAACGCTTAGTTTACTATTTGTCATTTTGTAATCTTAACATAAGAATTTTTTTTCTCGAGAATGGTTAATCTTATAAAACTGAAATTAGGCTACTTAGAGATTTAGTTGTATAAAAATAATGAATCTGATCTCTCAATCCATTTCAAAATGTCGGTTATGTAAAATTTTTAATCGTTAATAAAAATAAGGTGTCATTTTTTTGTCTAATAAAGCTAGATATCTTTTGTATAAACAACACCGTTTTAATAAACTAGCGGTTGCAAAAGTACTGATTTTAAATAAAAGTTACAAGAATACAAAAGTCTAACTTTTTACTTATTTTTATTTTTAGCTACGTTTCATAAGTACATACGTACATCCTTTCAGAATTTTTAAAATCTAAAATTATATTTTTGTAAAAGAGGTAATGAAACCGTCAAGATCTGCAAAATGTGACTCGATTAGCGTACTTTTCGTTATGTAATAATAGAATATGTAATAAAAATACCAAAAAGAAGGCTAATGGTGGATTGTGCCAAATGAGGTGGTGTATCGAGAAATAGAGCCTGTTACTGATACTATGCGGAAAAAAAGAATCTCTTTCTTCGGTCATCTCATAAGGACACCGCAAACAAGACTGTCAAGAAATATCATTGAAAAGCTCTGGTTCCAAAAGCTAGAAGTAGGATGGATCAAAGAAATTAGAGAAGATATGAAAGAATTGGGAATTTCCCTGACTGACCTACAGAATAAAACTGGAAAAATTACAAAGCTAAAAGATAAAAGCATTAGATTTAAACAAAAGACAGACAAACGACAAAATACAACGAAGAGGGTGTTTACGGATGAAGAAAAGAAAGCAAGATCTGAACGGATGAAGAAATACTGGGCAGCTCGAAAGAGTAAAATAACACGCTTTTCTCAGAAAAGATCCAACTAAAATTGACTTAAGTGGTCCCATGTTGGCCGTAAAAGCATAATAATAATAATAATAATAAAAGAATATAGGTGATTTTACGTTTAACATAAAAATGCATTTTTTTTTGTATTTAGAAAAATAGGGAACTTGTCACTCAGTACAACAGTAAATCACATTCGCTCAGCCATTAGACGAATACCAAAGTTTAATAAAAATTTAAATAGATAAAAATAAAATAAATAAGAAAAAACATAAAAAGCGACAGAAAACATGTCGAGAACAATTGTTTATTATATAATACAAAACAAATAATTTTTAAACTCGTAAAATTAAGGTAATTGCAGTTTAATAGTGTTCTACTATGACGTTGCACTTTACGGTCTCGATTCAACAAAACACTTACGACCTACATTTGTACATTATTTACATTTTTATATAATTTTAATCTTTGCCATTAACTTCACAGAACCAATAATAAAGGATACTTTCAAAAGGATTGTTTTTTGAAAAGAAACAGCTATTACAAACGTTATTACAAAACGCGCAGAGAATAAAGATGCAGAATTAAATTTAATACACTCGCATTAATTCTCTATCAAATGAGTTCTAAATAGTTCTATAATGGCCATTGTAAAGAAGTAAACAAAAAAGTTGTAAACAAGAAGTGAATATACTAGTGAGTGCTATTCCAATATAATATATAAATTTGAAATTTTCCGGCATTTGCAACGAACTTAAAATGTATCTTTTTCTTGGAAAATTTTTTAAATTATTATTATTCTTCAATCTCATTTATTATCTTATCAAGCGAAAACCCCCTGTTTGTAATGATTTATTTTACGAGTAAAAAGTTTAAAAACTTAACAGAGGTTAATCTAAAACTTTTATTATACAAAATCATGAAACTAAAAAAAATTGCCATAAATGGTAATATTTTGATCTACTTAAACAAAAATTTAGTACTGAATTGCTGAAGATTTACGGATGAAGGTTGAAAAATATTTTTAGCCATAGCATCTTACGTAAATCGATACGTTAGAACAATAAATATCTATAGAACTCCTGTTGTATAACGCTACGGCTGTATGGCTCCCTAACTCTCTGATAAGAGTTGTAAATTGTTTCCACCCGGATAAAAGTTAGAGAAAAAAATTCAGTCGATAAAGGGAAGCGTCAAAAGTAAAAAAAAATTATTTTATAGAGGTGTTCTCGTGAAATTGCTTTTTATTTTATTAATTTTTTAACTGTATTATTTCCAGTGATCTTTTCGATGATATCATTTGGCATATACACAGGTGGGTTCGTGGATGCAGATAGACAGTAGGTAATATTTTAATAAAGACTTTAGCGTTTCTGATCTCACGGAACCTGAAAAAATGGAAAAGTAAAGTATCCGGGAAGGGATTAATTTTTTTACCAATAACGACACCTCCCTTTGTTGTAAGATGTAACAGATAAAAATTAAGAAAATAAAATCATTTCAAAATGTTCCATAATAAGTTTATAATTTAATTCATATAATATTTTTATAACGATTTTAAAAAGGAGGATTAAATGCTAAAAGAAATTAACATTTTTTCAATTAATTATTTTATGAATTTCGGTTTCTATAAATTTACTCCAAATTAAAAAAAAAAAAAAAAAAAATACCAATAATTCACTAACCCATCAATATAGTACCGATTTCATAATTGGATACTTAAAAATTGAAAGGAATTATTTTTATTTTAGATGTGAATAGGTGTATATAAATGCAATATGTTTGCAAAAAGCCGGTTGGTGTGTAATATATTATAATAATCCATCACTAACCTTCGATGACTATAAAAAAATTATAAAAAAATAAAACGTCTTCCGCTTAATTAATGTATCTGGCAACACTTAACAGTGGAACAACCGAAGTAACTTCATTTACAAAGTGAAAAGGAATTATGGAAGTCGGTTCATTCGTGATGAGTAATAGTAAATCGCCAACTTATAAATTTTACTAAGTTTTTATAAAAAAATATGAAAATATGTTTATTACAATACAAACAAATAAACAAAAAAAAGTAGGCTTGAGGAGAAAAAATCAATCTTTAACATTCAGTTATCAATTTTTTTTCTTCCGAAGTTTAGCAGAATTTTTACAGATGAATATACTACTAAACAACTTGAACAATTATATTATATGAACGTTAAAAGAAAATTTTAAAAAATCCACACGTGACCGTATTTGAACTCGGTTCCTTCCCGATGAAGGATGCAGATAGTATTAATGAAGTAAGAATTAATTAAATATAAACTTACAAAAAATATACCTCATTTTCGTCGTATATATATATATATGTATAATTAAGTTAAAAGAGGAAAAAAATTAATTGCATCTATATAATTCGGAATTACACAATTTAGAAATAAATAAAATGTTTGTTATTTGAATTTATTTTTTTAGTGCGTGTAGGCCTAGTTCATGTGCACGCGTTTGTAACAGTTTTAATTGGGTCTGTGAAGGTAAAACTCAGAAACCGGTTTTTGTTTTGGCTAAATAAATATTTTTTTTATAGTACGCTTGAACTCTTGTTTTGAAGTTGTTTTATTTTTTATCCCAAGCAATTTAAAAAATATAAACATATGAATAGCTTCTGGATTAATTTTGTAATTTTTTTCTGTGTTTTTCCCTAGAATAAAATATGAAAAATTAACAACAAAAAATATAATAAAATTTTTAGTTAATTGCTAATTATACAGAGATTTAACATCGTTTCAGAAACTCGTATCGTAAAATATCTCATTAAAGTATGTAATTATGCGCTGATGAGAGAACGAAATATTGTAAAGTCGAAACGGCTTATGTAGATTCTTAATGCGTACGTTTAATCTGTTCAACCAGTGAACAATAAGCTACTCTTCTTCATGGCCAAATGAGATGACGATGTTATATATGACGTGTAAATAAATTATAATCTCGTACAAAATTAGGCCGACCATTCCTGAGTTGTGATTAATTGAACCCCAACTACCGAATTTTGCCGGTATCTACTGCCTATTATTCAAATCCGTATAAAAGCACTAAACTTTATAGAATTCGAATCTCAAAATCTTCAACTTCGTAAACCAGCTATTAAAGAAGTGTTTTTGCGACGAGTTTACCTGTAGGCCAGCCCGGTGGGCTAAAAAACAATTTATATCTTTCGAATTTAATCTAATTATTGTAATAATTTCAGTATTTTAGAATTTTTATGAAAAAAATTCAACTTACAAACAATTTTAAAAGTATATATCCGAGTACTTTCGGAACCGTTACTCCAAAATCAGGAGTACTATTTCATAATCAGGAGGCTATTTCATAATAGTAGCAAACATTTTACGAACATGACGGTCTTACTGACGTACAATTTAAATACAATTATAAATTTGAATTAACATCTTTTGGGAAATCCCTGATGATGGAGTAACGGTTCCGAAAGTACTCGGATATATACTTTTAAAATTGTTGGTAGAGGAACTTTAAATTATACAAATGTATTAATACAACGGTGCCAAATGCTTAGTAAATTAAATTTTAGAATTTATTCAGATATATTTCGTATTTTATATATATATATATATATATATATATATATATATACTTTTTTATTTAATAAATTAGTATAAAAAATTACGAAAATAACAGTCAAGAAACGTTTGATTAACAACTAGATGAGAATGTAAATAGTTAAATAATAGTTTACTAGTTAGTTAATATAATTTAACTATTAACTATAGTTAATAGTTAAATAATAGTTCTTTCCCGCCTTAAACATAGTCGCTGTAAATGAAATAGCGAAAATATGTGAAGAAAATCAAACCTCCAGAATTTTTTTTTATAAAATAAAACAAAAACTAATTTTACCCATCTAAGTCGGAAATTTTCATGATAATGGAATTATTATTAGTCTATTCTTTTATTTATTTCTTTAATTAATGATTATTAGTGCTTAAGAATAAAAATGCACATGTAAATACAACTTTTTACTTTTTATAAATGTTTCATAAGAGAATTAAATATTTTATTTAAGTATTAGTATATTAAGGGAATTTCATTTTAATTAATTTATATTAAGTAAACAAAAATTGAACAAATTTATCAAGATTTTAATTTTGTTTAATATAAAATCAAAATAATTATGAAAAGCAATAATTTAATAAAAAAGTATAATATTATGTATTGCGTTTGTTATAACCACATACTTCAGGCGCAAAAAATTCTTCACCGACAAAGTAGAAAGACGTATAAAATATTTAATTTATGTCTGAATAAAGAATCCGAAATCTAACAAACGAGATCAGTAAAATATGGATTATATAAATCTAACTACCAATTATAATGGTTGTACATAAATACAGACAAATTATGATACGTTTATGATACAGATTACAACAGATTAACTAATTGATCCCGTATAATAAACAAATTCCATAAGAACGCTACACCTACTTGCAATTACAGAACTCTAGAGTAATTAGAATTTTTATCTACAAAAATTAATAATAGCATAATTCACAAGCTAAAAAAAAATGCAATAATATAATTGAAGATTCATTGAATTTAAATACTCGTATTTTAATGAACAAAAATGAACACTATTTTTCTTAATGTTATGTGGATTATCTAGTACAAAAAGTCACTACTTTAGTTTTTCAACTAGTTGAGTTAAATTCCCAACCAATAAATTATTTGTTTTAATGTATTAACTTTTTAATTTATTTAAAAAAAATTATAAATATGCATTTATGTGATTATAATTAAAAATAAACTTAATTATAAAAACTATAGACATCATATATTCAGGGCTTTAAAGTATATTATAAAATTTAACCATTATAAGACCGCTTCATGTAGTTATTAAGAAATAAGAGATGGGGAAAGGAAGCAGAAACAACCGTTCATAATACACACCTTCCTGAAAACACTGCTTTCCACAACCGAATAATTATGGGTCAATAAAACTGTAACAGAAGACTGATAATACTTTCTGAATTGAGAAATAAATATCTAATCCAACGTATTAAGCGGTAATTCCTTATTTCAAAAATGTTTTTACTATTGAAAGAGATTAGCGGAAATGAAGGAAACATTTTTTATAGAAAATGAAGTTACTTCTCGGATGTTATAGCTTCATCTTATCCTATATCTTTCTTCACTATATCAACCAACACTAGAATGCGATTACCGGTGTTCTTTGGTGGTTAGGTTTCGATTAACCATACATCTCAGGAACGGTCGACCTGAGACTGTACAAGACTACATTTCATTTACATTCATACATATCATCCTCATTTATCCTCTCAAGTAATACCTTACGGTGAGACTAACCAGAAAAAAAGAACAAGTTATATCAACCCAGGAAATTAGTTACCCATCTAAAATCGTTTTTTTATCTACAATGTCCTCTTTCAAAATTACATCAATTATACAGAGTGTTTCTAAAACGGTAGGTTGGCTATACTTTTTCGGATTCTACTTGTAAAACTAAATAAAAAATATCGTTAGGAAAAATGACAATTTCTCCTTTGTTCTCCCCCTGTCGGACATTTTGTTGTTTTTAAATGAAATTTTATATCTCAAGTTCGGATAGATTAATGACATTAATATTTGGTAAGCGTCTTGGTAAAAAAGTTTTAAAATTAACAAAAAATCAGGACTTAAATACCTTCGCAAATTACAAAATGGCGGCCATGTTTATTTTTCAATCCGTTATATCTCCGTAAATATTCGTTTAATAAAAATTTATGTTAAACTTTGCTACAATATTAAGTCTTTTATTTTAATCAAAATGAGATTTTTTTTTTTTAAATCAGTTAATAAATAGTCGATTTTTAGGAGAAAATTTATGTAATTAGTGTTATAATTATAGGTCTATTATTGTGAGAAAATTATTACTTAATTTGATGCCAATTTACAATACTAGAATTAACATAAACAAAAGTAATTAATATTTAATCGAATTGAACGTTAAGCGGAAAACATGAAAACAGACATATAATTACATCAATCTTCTGCTATAACTCAACTATTTGTAAACCGATTTAAAAAAGGTAAAAGGTAAAAAGGTAATTTTGTTCATAATAAACGACTTAATATTTCAGCAAATATATACTTCGATAAAACTAATATTTATGGAAATATAATGAATTGAAAAATAAACAATTACAATTTTGTAATTTGTGAAGGTACTGTAAGCCCTGATTTTTTGCTAATTTTGAAATTTTATTATCAAGACACCAAATATTAATATGAATCCTCTATCCGAACTTGAGATATAACGTTTTATATAAAAATAACAAAGTGAAGGACAGGGGAAGAACGAAGGAAAAAATGCTATTTTTCGTAAGGATAGTTTTTATTTAGTTTTACAAGGAGAATCCGAAAAAGTACAACCACCATTTTAGAAACAGTCTGTATTTATTCCGAGCACCCTTAGTAATAATGAATTCCTCTTGTCAGATTTTGTTGAGTTATGTAACTGGAAGTTTATAAATAATAACAAATTAACAGATATAATCAGATTTAAAGTGTATGGTAAAACTGAATTTAAAATAAATAGATTCTACCTGTCAGTTAGCTGTGAGGGTATAAAATGAACAATAAATTTGCAGAATTTTATATACAAACATCATACAAATTTTACTCTTTAGGAAATTTCAGTAAATTATTTTTGTAACAAAAATGTGCCGTATGATGAATAGTCAGTTCTGTATTTAATTTTTCAGAATGTCCTGTATGTACCAAACATTTTCTAAATTCGTGGAATTAGTTAATAAAAAGTTAAGATAGATTCTGAATCGTCTTACGTTACAATAAAAATAAACTTACCAAGATTTTTTTTTTTATATATCTTACAGATTTTCAATCCATCTATCTTTGTAGATGCAATCGATATCTAATTAATGCTCTATATTATTATATACTCGAGTGTCATGATAGATCAGTATTTCAATACCTGTAATACGGTTTAGCAATTGCATCAAATTAGCAGCGAATGGAAGCAGGGATGAATACAATTTTCTTTATGAATCACCAAAGAAAAAATTTAATTCGTTTCAGAGCGACCACCAGATTAGGAACACCTAAGCATTGCAGTCAAGGCTTTGGACCAAAATTGTGAAATTTTTCAATGAGATACGGTGGCAGTTTGTTAGTGGTAACAGAAAGCAGTTAGAATATATAATCATGTTGTAAATCTGATACAATCCAGTTTTCTATCGTGTCCAAGTATCTTATTCCTATGAAGATAGACTCCGGGAAGAAAAGGAGCTCGTATATATTTATATTTACGAAATACGGTCACCTTTTTCCAGTGTCGCATATATTCTCTGAATACCCGGAGTGTTTCTGTCCTATATATTCCCAAACTTTGGAAAGTCCCTCACACGTGAAATGTTGCTTCATCATTAAAAAGATGTGTGATTTTGCAAAACCGTTTATTCACACTCCGCTAGTATTTTGTTGCTAAAAATATATTTCTATTAATCGGTTGTGATAGCCCGTAACATTTTATGGGGTATAACCTTCAGTCTCGTAAAGAGAATTTGTTTCACTGCTGTTTGTGAGATATCGAAATGCAAGCTTACCTAGTATTACCTCCTAGTTATATCAATATCAGAGGTAAGGGTTGTCTGACACGATTCACAATGTCTTCCAAAATTTCTCGGCAGACAAGCGATTTACAGACAGCCTTCACTGCAAATGAAAAAAAAAATTTAATAATTTTCCCCAGGTGGGCTCTGCTGGAAATCGTCTCACACAATTACAATAACGGATTTTTGCATATTCTAATATATAGAACGCTTTCTCACGATGGATAAGCGCCATAATTTCTAGTTGTACCGCTTAGCAGGAAATCATGGAAATAAAATTCACATAATTTTCTTAACAGTAACTTGAGGAATTTAAATTCATTTTAATGTAATACCGCTTAATATTTTTTTCATATCTTGTGAATAATAACTATTTTAAATGTTTCACCGACTTTTTCTTTGTTGAGAATTCGTTATTTATAGTTCTTTTGCGTGAATTATTAAGTTATATGTAGAGGAAAACCAAGATCTTGATTGCAAACTAAATATTAATATGATTCAAGTCGTTTAAAATAAATAATTGTCTTGATTGTATTTTTATCAGGAAGTACAAATTCTAACATAACAGGATTTACGAAGATATCTTTCTTTTAGAGAAGAAAAAAGCTCATTTATATGTTTTATTTTGATTATTAATTTGACTTCTTATATTTCTATGTATGGCATTTCCTTCCTTTTACTGTACAATGAAAAATTTAATTTAAACAAAAAAGAGATGGATTTTACGGCAACACTGCAGTTTTTTGTTATAGAGTCACTTTTGTTGTACCGATTCATAATAGGCACATTTATATGCTCTACTTATTGGTTTTATGAATGTATTAAAATTAACAACCCGACACATATTTAGTTTTACGCGGCTCTGAAAGAAAATTACTTTCAATTCTTCACAGATGTAAATGAAGTTATTCACTATTACACTAAGAGTAACAGTGACAATATTATTATTCATCAAGTTTCAGGTTTTGAAAGAAAGACAAAACCACTCTATTTTATCAAATTAAATTAGTTTTATAATGAGAGAATTTATTTCAAAGTATACTTGTTATCGCAGAATACAGATTGCTGTAGGTAACTTTTGTTTAAAGATGAATAATTAATGCTTTTATAAACTTGTACAGAAATTTACGTACTACTTAACGTTACTTATACGCGTCAAATGTACGATCATTAATAATTCGTCGTACAACCATAGCTATGATACTTATTTAAATGATAATTTTTGCAACTGTAAAATTATCATTATTTTATCAACTGTTGATATACGAGTATATTATTAACGACGAAGCGGACCTCCTTTATTTTTTAAATACCAATAAATATTCTAATAACGTTTTTATTCCTTTAACTTTCCTTTTTTTTAAACAAATAACAGCATAGTACCGTTCACCTAAGTCAATGATACCAAACCTATTTTGGGTAATAATAATGTGATAGATTATAACAGGATTTTATTTTTCAAGATAAAATAAGTTATTTGATGATTGAATGAGATTATTAATCAAGAAGTGAAAATCAGTATTCTAATTGTTTCTACAAATAAATAATTAAAATATAAAACCCACTAACCGACAATCTTTTAATGCGTCCTAGCGCTTTCGGAAACGAATTCCATCTTCAGGAACTTACATTTTTTTATTAACTAAAACTTTGTCGTCATAAGTAGAATATGTAAAGTGTGTCAAATATATTAAGGTGGTCGTCTTGTGTTAAAATTTCGTCGTCTTAATGTCCTGTCATAATAGATAACGGTGCAGACATTCTTTTTGACAGGATATTAAGTCGACGCAATTTTAACACATGACGACCACCTTTATACATTTTACATACTTTACATAACAATTCTATTTATGACGACTAAGTTTTAGTTAATAAAAAAAAAAATTAAGTTCCTGAAGATTGAATTCGTATCTGAAAGAGCTAGAACACATTAAAAGATTCATGGTAAGTGGGTTTTATATTTTAATTATTTATTGTATAATCATACCAACAGGCCATGTTTGATAAAATTATTACGTTTCTGCAAAGTATATCAAATTCTACAACGCTGAAATAGAAGAAAGTTTTTAGTAAAATTATTTTTTATTAATTAATTATTTTTTCATAACGTTACTTCATAAGGTATGAGTCATTACAATCACGAAATTTTACAAATATTTATTAAAACAAGAATTTTACCAATAGGTTTTAAATAAGTTAATGTATTCTCCATTTTTGAGTTTTGCTGTTAATATATAGAAATCAATTTGAAATTAAGTTTTTGACTTTATCGATATGTAGTGTTAATAATATAATCTCCAGTTTATCTACCTTGAATATGCATATATATCCTGACACTTAATGTAAAGGGGACAGAAGGTCAAGCAATTAGATTCGAGAACTGTGAACAGATCAACGCCGATGGCAAATCATGTTATGCTAACGGTAAACGAAATTCCATTATTACACAAAATACTGTGCAGATTAAATGTATATAAACTTCCTTTCTTTTTTATAAAATTTCTTGTAAAAAATATAATCAGAAATATAAAGTTTCGTAAAGTATGCCAGAAGTTGAGGAAATATTTCAATAAGCGATAGGAAAAAATCCGTGCGTGAATTCGTACAGCATTTGAAAATCTGTACTCTTTTTAAGTGTACTTAACGGGTAACAGTGATTTTTCAACAATAGTTAAGGTATTTTTAACAACGTTTAGTTGATGAATCTTATGCCTGCAGACGGATAATCCAGAAAAGAGCATTTTACGTTTGATCTAAGACAAGTTACACACTACTCTCCACTGATTAAAGTAAGAAAAAACTGAGCTTTCATAAACGGTGTGGCTTGATGGCACGAACCGTATCGGCAGTTTAATAAAGCTTTTCTGAATGAAATTCGAACCCAAACAAGTTCTAAATATTTGTCTTACAAAATATTTGGAGGTATGACATTTACTGTTATGTTAGTGACAAGGTTACTCATCATATAGGGCAACGCAAAATTTTAATTAAGATTAAAAAAACCAGTTTAAGCCATCTGGAAACAAGATGAAATTTATTCCTGCATTCTTTTAGTTGATATGTAATAACTAGACCAGTTATGTATTATATCAAGCGATTAAGGTGGTCGGACTTTAGTAAGCCTAAATCAGTTAATTTTCATTTTTGATACATTTTATTGAGAAATTAATGTAGTTTTTTATTCTTTTAAAAGGTAAACTAGTTTATAAATTAGTAGAACTCCTAACCATGCCGGATCTATGACAATGTACAAATCTCAGAGAGTTCCAGTGAATCAATTATCCGTTACCAGTTTAGTTACCAATATCTTTTTAAGATTATTTTTAACTTTTCGACTGCCATTAATCGCCAATAATTAATTGATTTTTCGTTGTAATATCAGATAATATAATAAAAATTTTAGATTACTGATTATTATTATTTTTATACAAAATTTTATAAGAAACAAAGAAAATAAATCGCATATGTGATATAATAACACCCGTCATATAAAGCCAAATTAAATTAAAAATATTATTTATGCAATCTTACAATGCCTGCACATGATGCAACTGTTATAAAGTAAGGTTACAGTTGCAATAAGCTCATTAAAGACGACTTGTTAAAACCGGTCCGATCGATTATGTGTGTTGTTACGAGGTAGAATAAAAATCTTGTTGCTCAACTGTACATACACAAACATCCGATATAGGTAGAAATAATTCAGTGGACAAACCGTTATCTTCTATCAGAAAGAAAAAAAATGTAATAGTAAAAGATACAAACTTTTTATCTAATCGTGTAGCTATAAAAATAATTTAAAATAACAAAATTTTCGTAGTGTTTACAAAGCGTTTTTCGCGTTTTGCACCAGCATTATTACATTAAACAAACTATAAAGTGCTATTTGAGAGGTTCAAATATGGAAGTGAACTTGACATAGAAATTGAGATGATATGTTCATTTATTATTACTTAAGACAAGGTGTTTATGTTTAATCGATCTTATTTCCCGACGATCTATAGGCAGTACTGCAGACCGCGCCCCTTGTAATGACCCTTCATGTATTCTATTTAAGCCACGATCATGCCCTCAATCTTTTATTCACTCGTTGAAAAAACATTACGATTCTTCAACTGCAAAACGTTGAAACTAAAAGATCATCTAACCGCAAGCTTACTTAGAAATTAAAATTCAAATTTTCATTCAAATTTATTTACAACGAAATTTATTGGCAAAGATTTTCTCATGTTATTTTGTATCAAATGCTCTGAATTGCACAATTTGATGAATCCATATGGATTAATTCTTTACAAGAATTTAAAATAATATAAAGTAAAATTTTATTTAAAAAGTTTATTTCGCGTTCCAAAACAATGACATTATGTTATCAAATATAATTTTTGTATTAAGAAATCGATTATAATAAAGAGAAAATCGATTAAAACAAAATAAACAAAAATTTATGAAAATTTGCAAGGAAATTAAAAACGTATTTAAAGTTTTCAAAATTGGTTTCCTTTAAAAAATATATTCGGGCAATATGAGCTTAGAAAGTAAACGTATACAAAAAAAAACAGCTTTTCTAAAAAACATATTATCTGTAATTTTAAAACTTACAAACTGAGTTCACAAAAATATGTTTATAAAATTATTTTTTTATAAATATGTGAGTAAATTGACTAAAGTAAGTTAGTATTTGAATTTATATGATCGAATTATTATAGGATATGACATTTTTTAAGAAAAAGTAACGGTTTTTTGACAATTATACTATAAATACTCTTGCAAAACAATTTAAAAACTTAAATATATTTTAAAATTTAATAAATACGCATTAAAATGGAGAAACTTCATTTTGTATATCTCAGTTAAAACAATTATATATCACAATTTTAACCAACAACAGTTTTAATTAATAAGCTATCTATGTAAAAGAAAATAATTTTTTTTCTTGTTTAACCTCCGGGGATCACCATTATGTATTAACTTCAGAAGATGAGATGAATGATTTGTAGCGTGTGTGAAAAATGCCATAATTGACCGGGATTCGAACCCAGGACTTTCGGATGCGAAACCGAGACGCTACCACTCCCGCCATGGAGGCCGGCAAAAGAAAACAATTAAAAACACTAAAAATTACTTTTATAAACAGTCGAACACAGCTGATATATAAAGTAACAGTTTTAATAATCAAAATGATTTTTTTTTTAGTTATGTTTTTAATAATAAATAAGTACGGTCTTTTTAAACATCATTTTAAAGAAATAATAATTTAATAAGAGTTTTGTAATAACTTTGGTTTCAATAAAATTTTGTAATATCTTAATTCTTTCCAAGCATTTGTGTTAAGCAAAATTACAAGAAAGATTAAAATTAACTTGGTTGAATTTTTAAGATTCCTGTAATTTCCTTTTCTTTTTAAAACTATTGTAAATGAACTAACAGGAATGAATACAGCAACTAAAAACTTCTTGAAATTATAAAAATATAAAATTATTATTAAATATTTTAAATGTTGAAATCAATCATCACGGCAGAAGAAAATATTCGTTTAAATAATTTGACTTTATTTAGAGTGTAAAAACTTTCATTTAAAATGATATCTTAAAATAATTAAAGTCTGTGGTTTCCGAAAAAACATTTAAAAAAAATCAAATAATTTTAATATCAGGTAATATTAATTATTTTGATATTAATATTAATATCAGGTACGCTTTGAAGATGATTTAAACTCCGTGACTTTACGTCCGTTATCAAATACTATATATAAATAGGATGAGTCAAAAGTAACTTCTCAACCTTTTTTTTTTTTTTTTTTTTTTTTTTAATAAAACCACTAATTAACTCAAAACTAATTTTTTTTTATATTTAAATTAAATTTCAGTCAAAACATGAATAAGTGAATTAGGTTTTGAAAATAATATCTTTTAAATGGTCACCTCTGAAGCGTTTACAAATCTAGGCCCTTTTTAACACATTTTGCATAGTTAAATCCAATGTTTCATCTGGTATTATGCCACTATTTCGGCTCGAATGTTGTTTTTTTTTTTATTAATTTTTACGGCTATATATAGAGATTTTCTTTCAAATATCCCCAAATAAAAAGATCAGGAGCTATAAAATCCGGTGACCTTGGAGGCCAATGAAAATCTAAATTTCTCGAAATTATTCGATTTTCAAATTTTGACCTAAGGAACTCCATTGGGGGTGTGTTACTGTGATCTGTAGCTAAATCCTCTACAACCAGCTCCGAAATCTGGAATGAAAAATTCCTCACGCATTTGCTGATGTTATTGCTATTCACAGTCATCGAAACACCATTTTCTTTAAAAAAAATACGATGAATATGATTCTTTGTTGAGAAATAGCACATCACATCGTAACTTCTTGTGACTGTAAAGGACGTTCACGTGTAACGTGGAGATTGGCAGTACCCCGAAAAGAGTATTTTGCTTGTTGACATAGCCACTAAGGTGGAAATGGGTTTCATTACTTATCATTAGGTACTATTTGCGATTATTATAAGCAAATTGACACGAGAAACTGTCCACTTCTAAAACACCATAGATATTCTGAAAAATATCAGCCAAATACTCGAATAATGTGTTTCATATTAGCCAGGTGGAAATTGGTAATCCATGAAAAGATGCCATGGCTGACCTGAATTCGAACCCGGGACCTCCGCACAATATTAATTTCATATTTTTATTAAAAATATCTTACCCTACGAAAGGGCATGTGTGTGTCTGTCTGTGTGTGCGTCCCTCTTAGCTGAGAACATGCTTACATGATTGTACGTACTGACCGTCAAAAAACCAAAAGACTTTTTCTTAAATTTTTATGTTAACAATAAATAAGAACGGTAATAATAATTACAAAATAAATTAATAAACTTTACTACCGTAATTCATTCATTCAATATCGTAGCAGATCTTAAAACACAACTATTTTCGTAAAAATAAATCGATACTGAAAATACCATGACTAACCATTTAGAATCCATTGATATTTTGTCGAAAAGTTAGTTTCGCATTACGACAATTTGTATCGTAAATTGAATATAAATAAAATTATATATTTAAGCTTCCGGCTCTCGTAGTGAGTGAATTTGCATATGGATATCATTGATCTGAACAAATTATTTTCAGTGTAACGGTACTTAACTGAACGATGACGACCCCTTCTTCGCTTTTCATTATATTTCACAATGAATTTCATCACGATATTTCATTAATTAAACTTTTATTTGGCTATAACTGTGGAACCAATGAAAATAAGTACCATTTATGATATCGTTTAAAAGCTCTTTCAGGCCTTATTACTGCAATTAAGAAATAGTCCAAAATTCTAATTTTTGGGGATATTGAGCTCTTTTGGACACTTTTGGTTAAGTCGATTGTAAAAAGGAAGATGCGCAACTAGATGTTACAACAGTCCTAGATCCAAAATTGCCTATCCTACGCCTAATCGTTTTTGATTTACGCGAGATACGTACATACGTACAGCCTTCACGCCGAAACTAGTAAAAATGGATTCAGGAATGGTCAAAATGGATACTTCCGTTGAAATCTGAAAACTGACATTATTCGCGATCACAATACTTTCTTTACTTCGTACAAGAAAGTAAAAATATTCTACAAAATTATAATATAAAATATTTATGATAACAGATTATTAACAACTTGTCTTATGTACGAACGTGACGTCACAATAAAATCTGCAATATTTTGCTAAAACAGTTTTACTTCCTTGAACGACGTAAAGGAAGTATTGTGACGACAAAAAATTTCGGTTTTCAGATTTCAACGGTAATATCCATTTTGACCATCCCTGAATCCATTTTGACTAGTTTCGACGTGACATCTGTACGTACGTATATCTATGTGCAAATGTAAGTCGCAAAACTCAAAAACGATTAACGGTAGGATGTTGAAATTTTGAATTTAGGACTGTTGTAACATCTAGTTGTGCACCTCCCTTTCTGATTTCAATCGACTGAATCAAAAGTGTCCAAAAAAGGCCAAAATTCCAAATAACTGGATTTTGGATTTTTTCTTTTAACTGCAATAATTAGCCCTCGTTGAGAGATTCACAATATATCACAAATCGTACTGATTTTTAATGGTTCCAGAATTATAGCCAAATGAAATTTTAATTAATGAAATATTTTGATCTTACAAGACGAAGGCATATCGGTTCAAATCAGACTCATCTCCTTTTTTTACTTTTTTTTTTAAATTTAAATATATGATTTATTAATACTTATTAACCTCAGATTGTAAAAAAAGTTTTACGAAAAATAATAGCTCAATAATAACAAAAAAATTAAAATCTGAAAAAATATCATAAGTTATTATGAAATAAAATTTTATGTACTTTTCATTTTAAAAAAAGTGTATATGTAATTTAATAGATGTACAAAAAAGTCATGTGATCAGAATTTTACACACATCAGATTTTTGTACATATCAGATTTTGTTTTATGTATGTGAACGTATTTAATACGAAAACAAAGATGATGTCCTTTTTCTGTTTAATTTTAAAATGAATTCTCCATAAAAGAAACATTATATGAATTTTAATGTTTAAACCATTTATAAAAAGCGTATAAAAACAAAACACTAACATTTTTTTAAATATATACCAGTGATAATATTTTATTATTTAAAATCACTATTCATACAATGTACATCATATTATTATTATACTAAAATTAATTGCTTAATTATTTCAGCAAATTAAAAAAACAAAATTAACAAAAAAATAAAAACTTGTAACAATTTAATTTAATATAATTTTACACAAAAATATTACCTTCTCTTTATTATCCTCTGAAAAAAATAATAAAATTGTATAAAAAAAAAGCAATTTTTATTTTATAAAAGAAGACTGTATAGAAACTTCATTTACAAAACTTACAACTTTTCCATTATCTCGAACAGTTTTCCTAAGATAATTTATCCTTTTTCTTTTATACATTATAAAATATGAAATTCATTCGCTATTTATAGAAGTTAATTTAATTTCAAGCTTACAAACAGCATTAACACACAAATATTTACTTTTTAATATATACAGTATAAATATAGAGAACGGTTTTTTTTTTAAATATCGCCTGCAACGATGCTTTTAAAATGAGTTGCTATAATAAGTCAAATGATAGAAAAATTAAATAAACTTTCATTAATAATAAATCGATTTAATTGAATAATTTAATATTTACTTAATGATGCAGAAAATATCTTTACGTATACTAATATTTAATTCAATTTTATTATATTATATAAGTTACGGTAAAAAATAATAATTCTGTTATAAACAGCGTTACTTGTCTCGTATATCAATCAAAATGGGTTATTATGTATATATGATAACAACTGGTTAATCAATAACTGTCAGCCTGACTTACAGACTACCAAACCTGTCGCAAGGTAAATTGTTTTTTTATTTTCTTTTATCTGTAACATTAAAACTGGTTTACTAATTACCTCTAAATTGAATAAACAGAATTTTTTTTTTAAAATAGTGAGAAATTAATCTACTGATAATTATTACGTAACCTTCTCCCTTACGAAGACTGTATTTTTAAGTAACAACCCGTAACGATGTAATACATTATGAGGAAATGTTGCATTTTAAAATTAATTTTTTATCACTCAGATAATAACCCGTTAGAATAATATTTTAATTCATAAAATTACTCACCGAATTATTTTCATTTAACATAAAAACCAAACATAATTAATAGGAAAGATTACTTTTGTATTTTTCTATTCATATTGCAGCAAATATATAATTTTTATTAAAATAAATCATTAGTTAATCTTTCTCGGTTTAAAATGTAAATAGATCACGTTGATATTTTGTGCAAATAATTATCCTATATTCATAAATTTATTATTTTTTTCAGTTTTTTTACCGATTACAAATTAAGGCAAAAATAAATAAACCTGGGTTTGTTGTAGAAGTAGATTTGGGATAGGCCCGTAAAAAAAAAGGAATCTTAATATCGGTATCATTTTCTTATAATTCGGATTGAATTCACCAGAATTATATTTCATCTGATAAATCTAATTATTTACGGAAATCTGCTGATCAATTCCTTTATAACATTTTATAAAAACTTAAAAAAAGATTTTTATGGGAAAACACATTAATATATTATAAAATAGCCACATATTTAAATAAAATTATAAACGCAGTGATAACTTCAAAAACTCTGGATTACCTGTTTTAATAGAAAATTATTATTTTTTTTTTTTGTTTACATTATATTTATTAGATATATTATTAAATATAAATGCATTTTAGTTATTGTTTTTGTTGAAAATTATTTGGATGAAAACTGCTGGAAAGATAAAGATATACCATCCTCTTCAAAATTAATTCAATTTAGTTTTGAAAACCTGTCGTGTAGTGTGGTTGATCCTCGTACGTTTTATTCAACTATTTGTCCCATCAAGGGTAAGATCACCGCCATTACAATTTATGCGCGTAAAAAATACGTTTAACCTTGGCTTATATTCTCACATAGTGAATTACAAAAAAATAATTAAAATGAGCAACCGACAATCTTATACATAAATGCAAAAGTTTCTGGATTTGTCTGTTTGTTTGCAACAGCATCACGCAAGAACCAATCGACTAATTAATTTCAAATTTTCAGGACACATTTGTGTTAACCAGGGAAGATTTTAAGCTATAGATCAAGACACTAGCCCTCTTAGGATTTATGATTTTAAATATATTCATTAAATAAACAAAAACTAATTATTTTATTTTATTGTAAAAGTTTCTTTCGTTACCATAGCAACAGAAATATACTGAAATAAATGGTTAATTCTTTCTTTTTTTTCATTGAATATCTGTAAAATATTTAATATTGTCACTATCATGAGAATACGCGTCGGGGTCCAGGGAGCGGAGACCTGACCGGCTACATAATAAAAATCATAATATACATAATAAAAATCCATGCATATAATAAAAATCTAACGAATTCATGAAAATTTATTTGACAAAGTTTTTTTATAATTATTTAATAAGATAAATAACCAAACTAAAAAATACGAGTGTATTGAAAAGCACAACCATTTATACAACTTCGTTTTCCATATAAAAATATTAAATTTCTACTTAAAGTGAAATGTTTGAAAAATTATTTATTTCAAAAACATAGAAAAAAGGAAAGTTTTTTCAGTACTATAAGTAGGTGCAATATATATATATATATATATATATATATATATATATATATATATATTAAAGGTATTTGGCTATTGTGTATGATAATAAAAGGTAATATATTTTCTTTTTACAACTATATTCAGTTAAGCCTAAAAAAGATATCTTAATCTCTTAATTCTGTACGATTAAAATGTAGTTAGAACAAATTTCAAATACATCACAAAAAATCTAATATTGATGTTATAAAGGAAATTAAAATAAACGAAATATAAAAACAATCGCTAAATTCTCTTTAAGGATGGACAGATATGTCTAAATTACAGATTAATACCTCAACCCAGTGCTTTCCAAACTTTTCCGAGTCGCGGCGCTCTTTTTCAATTAAAAATTTTCCATGGCGCCCTACCCTAAGTCAAAGTATGACTACTCGTAAGTAAGAAAAAATAAATAAAAATCGTGTATCTTCATTATTTTTTTACTTTATTAACATTACATTAATAATTATAAATGTCTTAGTTCAACTAATTATGAAGCTTTTACAATAATTCGCGGTGTCCCTGTGAAGAGGCCGCGGCTCTCCAGGGCGCCGCGACGGACAGTTTGGGAATCACTGCTTAACTTATAGACGTTAAATACTCGGAAATTTAAATAGATTACCGGCTAATCTGAGCTAAACATATCAGAAATCAACGAAAGTGATTAGATACCAAATTTCGAAATTTGTATTTGATTTTTAAACAGAAGATTACATTTATCATTATAAAGCGAACTCCTGCTGCAGTAAGCCATATTAAGACCTATACAGACTTATGGAATACAACTTTGGAGAACAGTAAGTAAATCAAATATTGCAATTAATTGTTCTAGCGGTTCCAGTCAAACGTTTTGAGAATAGTGGCAAACGTTCAGTGGTTAAAAATGATACACAGCACAGATATTTCCTCATAAAAATAGTAAAAGAAGATATTTTCAAACATGAGAAAAATAATGCTAACTTTATAGCGTCCTCTATTAAGCAACAGTAAAGTGTAATCCATATTAAAGATAATTAAGGATAACCTTCCGTTAAGATACAATGAATATCTCGAATGCATCATTTCATTCTATTTTAATAAATCTTTCGTACATTCTTCATACTCCATTGTTTTTTTCATGTGCAATTATTATTGTTATTATTCATTATTGTTATTTAATACTTATTATCTTTATTTTACTCTTCATGTAAATTTTATTTCCTCATATCAACTGACGTTTTATATTAATAAATTAATTATAAATAAAATTTAATAATAGGTTTTTTAAAAACGTTACATATTTATTTACAGTTATTATATTTATAAAAATACTTATTTCATGTACTAATGTAGGTCATTAAAAGTACATTTATTAGTAAGATATGTAATTAAAATATAAAAATCTAACCAAAATAAACTTTTAAATGCCTTACCGATAACTTTAATTACTATTGCAAATAGATAAAATTCTATTACCGTTTCTTACATTCGAATGATGACGATGTGTACATGTTAGCACTGATGCCAAGTTTACATAAAAGGCATTAAGCTTACCGGAGACATACTTCCATAAATGTCACATCTCACCTGTCAGCTTAGTACACGTTTGATTTCCTAGTCATACGTTGAAACAACATGGTAGTAATCAACGCTAGAATGTCAATTTAAAATAAAAAAACTATATCTTTTTTAAAAGCAGTGAATTCATGTTAATTTATGATTACATCAACTTCATAAACCACAATTATTAAAAATTTAGCTGAGCTGTGTGTGATAACAAAAAACATTTTAAATTTAGAAAAAAAATACAAAAAGACAACCGTAATATTTAATTAAGATAAAACTGGACTGATTAATCAAATAACTACAATTTATATGATAACAATAATTCTTGATAAGTAAAATTAAGACGTATTATTATTGTAATATGTAATAAATTACTTAGCTTATAACTGGTGTCAATTTACGAGATAGCCGAAGAGTGACGCAAATTTTGGATCGAAAAACTGCTGACCAAAGACCGAATTAATTATTTTATTATTTTTTTTTTTTTTAACTGATATACGAGTATATGCAGAACCATTCGATAAATTAAAACGACTTTGAAATCTTATTTATGAGAATAAATAATTTTTATATTTTATAAAAATGAATACATACTTAAACCATAATTATTCAGTTTGTTTATGTATTAAAAATGGAATATTTATTTTTATTATTTTTCAGTTAATAAATACGTTATTTTGATCATAATTTTATTCTTCCTACATTCAAGGATTAGGTATATATAACTCTTCCAGAGCAAACTATCCATGATTATAAGAATTTAAATCAGTAGCACCTCTACGAAGGCGTCCCAAGTCTATCTTTCCTCTGAGGAATATAATGCTGAACACGTCAGTGTATTCTTTCACATGTCATTCTTTCTAAATGTTGTATCCATCGATCTCGATAACCCACAATTCTTTCCTTCAAACTGTAAGTGTTTAGGTCAGCTCATATATCTTCATTTTGCAGTAGATGCTAACGAAAACATAGCCTGATGTTATTCAGCTCTATTTTAATGTCTTCCATTGCGGGGATAAGAGATAAACTCCTTTGTAACTATTCACATAAACCTGACGAATACTCGCCTCCAATAAAATATGAACCTCTTCTTTATCCTCTCGACCAATCCGAGTAATCCTTTTCCACCTCGCTAGAATCCTTATGATCTTACATTTTTCACCAGACTCTTTCATTTACCAATATGTAATCTTTCAAAAATCACAATCCCCTCGCACTTCAGGTAAATATATGAATTTCCTTCTTCCGAAAGAAGGTATTAGTGATGTTAAGGTTATTAAAGGACGCAAACTAACTAACCTTTGTCAATGTTGGCTTACCTTATTCTCTCCAAAAGCCCCAACAACATTCGGTATCTGTAAATTACCAACCCTAGCATACGAAGTTGTCAACGACCACCAGATGGTCTGTCTTAACAATCTTATTTATGGTGTTGGTCAAAAAAATACACGTTTTTCTTCTGTTTTCCCTCTTAAGGAAAACCTACACCTATAACTGTGTATACACATCTGTAGAAAAAGGTTGCAGGTGTTATACATCTATAACTGTAAGATGACCTTTCTCAATCTTAAACCTAACAGTTAATATTTGTTCGTTTATATAGTACTCATAAATCCACCTTTCATTCACAAGAGTTGCCATTCCAGTACATTCTCGTCGACTTGGGGGAACTCTGTAAATCATATAAAAATCCTGTCTTTCGTATACTTTAATTTTTTCTTTGTTTCAGTTCTTACTGATACATCTTCCTTCCGGCCTTTAAGCAAGTCGTTCAATTCGCCTTCCTTTAAGACAGTCTTCTGAGATAACATGTTGTAATCATGTTGATAACGTGTTGTAATTTATGTATAATCGTAAAACTTTTATCTTTTTTAACTTTCCGGTTATTCTTACCAAAAAAAACCTGTCTCGTTTTTCTGAAGCTGTTAGCAAGTTTTCCAGTAAGATTAAATTCCCCTGATCGCGCTACGAACACTGTGCAAAGTAAGACTAGTGGTGAGACTGCTACCTCCGAGCGTCTAGACGTGCTCTGGGTTTCATTCGAAGACCGACCTGCTAGGTTCTTCCGCTATCTCCACTGATATGAATTTCCTCTTCTCTCATTTTCGAAACGTTGATATTTGTCACCTGTAACACTAGGTAAGGGCTCTTTAACTGGGCACTACCCTCCGGAACCAGATGGACCCAGCCTTTTTTTTACGAAGCCGATACTCCTCTCCCGCAACACTTCACCACCCTCTTGAGAGATGGGCCCGGGCTTGGTACTGGCTTGCGGCGGTAGTTATTCTGATCATAGTAAAATTCTATATTATTTATTACTCAGATCACATTATTAATGTAGGTAAGCTATTCTATACAGAAAAAAATTAACAGTTTCTGAATTTGCCTGGTAAGATCACCCTTGATCAAGGAAACCCTTGTAAAAACCTTGATAAGAACAGGATTGTATAAGAACAGTGTGTTAGGTAAAATAATCATAAAATTTGTAGACGACTTGACAGGAGGTATAAATCATTCCCAGGACTAATACAATCGTTATCAAGATAACAATAATTTCACGCCGGCTTTTGATTTACTAAGGAAATTATTTATTTAATAAATAAAAACGGAAGTGTATTTCTTTTCAATTTAAAAAAATAATTATTAAATAAATAACACTGATGCAGCTTTGCGAATATAAATAAGTCAGTATATCGAAAAAACAACTATAAAACGACGAGATATTTGACTAGGTATTTAAATACATCTTAAAATTATTTAAGTATGCATGTTCTAACGTGTATACATGTTAAAAGTGTTTAAGTATGCAAAAATTCAGGTGCTGTTAAATCATCAACAGCACGATATTTTTTCTGTAAAAGAAAATCTTTTAATTTAATTTTAAATAAATTCATCAGTAGTCTTTTATATTAATTACTAAAAAATAGAAACTGAAGCAAAATAAAACTTCTTTCGCTATGAAATTATCTAACTTTCTATCTAACGCAAAAATTGTTATGAAGTCTTTCTTTCTTTTTTCTGTATAGTCTCCGGTAATTACCGTTCAGATAATACTTCAGAGGATGATATGTATGAGTCTAAATGAAGTATAGTCTTGTACAGTCTCAGTTCGACCGTTCCTAAGATGCATGATTAATTGAAACCCAACCGCCAAAGAACACCGATATCCACGATCTAGTATTCAAATCAGTGTAAAAATAACTGCCTTTATTAGGACTTGAACGCTGGAACTCTCGACATCCAAATCAACTGATTTCGGAAGTCGCGCTCACCACTAGACCAATCCGGTGGGTTAGTTATGAAGTAGTTTGATATAAGTGAACGTTTTTGCATTTTCTTTTTAGGAATAAATAAATAATTTTTCAGAATTTTGCTCCTATATTAATTAAAGTTAAACGGTCGGTAATTTGGTTTGCTTGGCATTTCTCCCGCACCACCCCATTCGGCTAACCTAAAACATAAAACTGAATATCTGTGATACAAACGGCAACTGAGCCTCGAACAGTTTAGCGACCAGTATCCTAACATAGCTTCTAGAGCCTACCTAACAGTGTGAGCGGACTAAGCGCGGTGCCATACACCAACGACTTACGTGTCGCAACCGCTCACTTGTCATATATTTGCTAAAACGGGTAGGCACATTTGCTAATACGGGTAGTAGGTCAATTACTGAAAGTATATATGACATCCATAATAAAATTTATTTTAAATGGTCGGTAAAGGTTGGGTCTACCAAAAACGTAGTTACACTGGATATGCGGAATATTTCTTTCACTTACTGTATCGTTTCACACAGTAAAGGCAGCATGCAGGGAACAATTTCCAAGTAACTGTCAGTTACTTAAACTTGACGAATTATTTATAACGAATGAGGGTGCGAATAATTTGATAATGTTGGATTCAGTTGAGAGATAGTGGCTTGATAGTTGATAGTTGCCTATCAGGATAGATTTCTTAACAGAAATCTAACCTTCAACTTCGAAAAATATGGAAGTAGTTGAAATTTTAAATAAATTCTAGAAAATATATGGCAACTGTTATTGTAAAATAATAAAGAAAATTATTTGTTCGATGGGTGGATAAAGTGACAATGAAGAGGTATTGCGGCAAATAGCTGAAGAAAGAAGCATTTGGAAAAATGTAGTTAAAAGAAGAGACAGACTTATAGGCCACACACGAAGACATCCTGGAATAGTAACTTTAATATTGGAAGGACAGGTAGAAGGAAAAAATTGTGTAGGCAGGCCACGTTTGGAATATGTAAAACAAATTATTAGGGATGTAGGATGTAAGGGGTATACTGAAATGAAACGACTAGCACTAGATAGGGATCTTGGAGAGCTGCATCAAACCAGTCAAATGACTGAAGACAAAAAAAAATTGTTCGAAAGAATTAATTACAGTAATCTAAGCATGTCTCTTTGGTTATTTATATACCTCTTGAATTTTACTTTCATATCTATTAGATCATCTTACTTTTACTAATTTTTATTCCATTAAAATTCAAAATTACGGCAAGAAAAATTCAGTAAAATATTTTTACAAGTAGAAACATTAAGAACTCTTTTTGACTTATGTTTGGAACATTCTTTTCACTTAATATATCCTCGACGGAATACTATTTTTCAAGGAAATCTGAAAATTCCATTAAACTCGCTTAGCATACATTTAAATCTTATTGATGCCCATTAAAATCTCTGTGAAAACAAATTTCTTTGCTTTACGCGCATGTGTAGTGTGTGTATGTGTACGCGCGTGTGTGATCAGTCCAGCACAAATATTAAACAATATTATTCAATCTATTCATTTTAAGGGTATCAGACAGCGTACAATGAATACTGTCACGGTTATTTTACATCAACAAATAACGACTGTAATAAGTTTGTAGACTACAAAGAGACTTCCAGACCGATTAATCGCCAAACCAATTCTCCTTTCATTCTCTTTGGAATAAATCAATTATTACACCTGCGGTTCAAACGGCATTTACTTACGTTATTAAACTCTATGCATTTGGAGTTTAAATTAAACAATTATGCATCCAAAATGTCGATACTGGTTACAAATGTTTATGTTAAAAGGTTATTGACACAATAACCTGAATTACTGCTATTTGCAGCAATTTTCAAGAGTTGTACTGCAGGCGGTATGTATTTAATGATTACACTGTCGGATGCAATAAAAAGAATTATGTATTAAAATAATTCGGCCTAAGGGAAAATATAAATTAATTTAAATACACCATCAATAAAAATTTTTAATTAACAAGTCATGTAAAATAATTTTCACAAGTGTACAATAATAATAATAATAGTAATAGTTAAAAATATTCAACGATAAGAATTTATATTAATCGATTATCATATACAAAATATGAAATTAAACAGTGGCGCTCGCATATAGGCACTGTAGAACTGCAGCATCTTATATTTTCACTTCATATTATCGATAACATTTAATATAATAAGTCCTTTTTTAATTCTTGATTTATACTTGTACAACATATAATCCCCTTAAGCTTAATGAAAAATAGTCCCCCCAGTTTATGAAAAAGATACAAAAATCTTTGTATGGAACTGTGCGCTTCACAGTTCCAGCGGCGAAGTGTTTGGCTGTTATGCGCATGCGCACATAGGAAGCTGCACGCGAGGCTGCGAGGGAGAGAGAGCACTGCCGCTCCCGCAGTTCCAGTTTGGCGTGATGCTGGAAGATAATTTTTTTTTATTCCGAGCGTGTTGTGCTTAAAAACCGTGTACCGTATTCTTGAATGTGATAAAGTGTAGAATTAGATTATTATCCTGCTTACAGGTATTCTACTTGATTCACTTTTTTTTAATCTTTTATTTTATAGAAAACTTTAACCGTGGCCTTGTAAAGGCCCAGAAAAGAACTTTCTGATGCAGCACCCCCACTAATTTTATTTACGAGCCGCCACTGAAATTAAAATTAAATATTCGTATCTATCATGTATTTTACGATGAAAGAGTTCTTTATTATAATTTTACGAAAATATCTGTCAAATCGTTTATTAAAATGAAATATAAGAAATAATATTAACAGTGCAAATTAATCGTCGGTACGTATGTATAAGGAAGGCTGACTTTACCCGATAAGAAACTCGGACCCTGAATAAATTTATTTTACAGACTCCCGATTGGAATTTAAACCCTTAATAGATCTACAGAGTCGTTGCCACCAGACAATATTAATACTACGGATGCAGAAACTTAATAATCTCCATAATAATATATTTATTATTATACTAATTATTTACTTATACCAACGGGCCATGCTTAACAAAATTGTAATAATATATGTTCACTATTTACCAAAGAACACCGTAGTAAGTACGGGATCAAATATAAATTTATGTAGAAGATTGAGAAAGGTGGAATCTGTTCACAAAGAGATGCAAAATAAAAAAAGTGGGGAAAAATGATTCAAAGGAGTATTTAAAAATTTCATGAAAAATGTAGGGATCTGTTTTGGGCAGTCTTCTCATTCGAGAGACGGTGATATCTTTACCTAAGATGGCAGCAGCATATGGGTGATCAACACTTTTGTAAATCGCTTTTCCTTTGAGATCTAAATAATCATTTGAAAACATGCTACAGGTACCTTAAGGAAAACGTCGATCACCCCCAAAATTTTGTGGTATTTTGAAGTATCCGAACTAATCAAGTCTCATTAAATTATGACCTATGTTATAGACGTACATAATTTTTATTATTGACAAGTAACTTTATTTCTAAAAACAAAAATCAAGTATCTTTATTATTCTATATCTTTAAGTACCTTTATTACCTTATCAACTTTGCAATGGCCATATGAAGAAAAGACGGATTTTCTTCATTTATGTAAGTTTTGATGCTATTCTTACTTTCACTATTTTTATCCAGTAACAATTTCTTGATTTTTTCAAAAATTTCATCTTTCAAGTTGACAATCATTTCACACTTCTTTTCTTTTTGCCGATGAGAATTCTTCTCAACGGACATTTTTCTCTTACAACTTGATCTATTTAATTCCGCTTCCTTAGTCATATTTTCTCCATCACATACCCACTACTCACAAATTTTTTTCAGCATTTCTTTACCAATAATTTTAAAAACTTGATTCGTAACAATATCTTTCTTTCTCCAAATCACCTTTCAAAGCTTCTAGCCATTATTTTATTTTTTAAATAGAATCTATATTTAAAGTCATGGTTTTTATCAAAAGAATATAAGAAAGATGTTTCATATACTAACGGCAGGCATATTTATCTTTAGATTCAGTGTTATCTTTCAATTTAGTCTCCTTTTCCTTATTCATACAAGTTATTAATTATAACTTTTATTTGTAATTTTCTTAGAGTTTGAATTATTTTACGATTACGGCATTTTATATTTTCTACATTTTGCTGTAGTTGTAATGTACTCGTAATTACAAATATATAGTTCAGGTATTTAAATTTAGAACCTCTCAAGTGTCTAAAATTTCTATTTCAGTTTTTTTTTTCATAGTTAGAGAAAACTGGAGCATCTGATGAGCTAAATTTACCAATCATCGCTGGTTTTTCAGACAGCATTAGTGTTTATACTATGTAGCAAGACCGAACGAGCGGTGAACACAATGAACGTATGACTTTGTAGAGTTGAATTTTAACTAGAGTTCGATGGATTTTGCATAATGATATGCAACTGAATATTTGGCTCATTAGAGAAGATACTTCCCATGGTGTACCTACTAGCACAATATCTTGTTCCTCAACAAAGAAAACACCACATGCATGTGCTCATTTTCTACTAAAAATACTGTTTTTATCTCATATTTATTAGCAAAACCTACTGCAGTCGCAACAGTAACACGTAGAGATAAACGTTCAATAGACGAGAAATGAATAAAGCGCAAAAATATAAACGATCAACTTAACAATATTTTCATTAGATAATTAAAGGTAAATTTTCTGGTAAATAAAAAACAAAATAAAAATGATATCAGCAAATATAAATTTAAAAGTAGTTAATTGTAACATATAATAATCCAGTCCACCAATCGATAAGAAATTAAACTAAAATTTTCATTCGGGTGAAAGCTTTTTCTATGTACCGTTTATTAATAGTAAATCAGAATTCATTTTTCATGAAATTAAAAATAATTATTTTTGTAGATGATTTATAATATGTCCTGGGTTCAAAATAGGTAGTTGCTAGGCGGATAACTTTAATTCTTTGTATTTTTATGTCTACTATGTAAAATCTAGATATTTCAGTAATCAATAACGAAAAGCATACTGAATTAATAGGATTCTTATAGACTGTTCATATTTAAAAAATAAATAACCAATTTTTTTTAAAATAACGAAAAAATAGAAAAATAAAGTAAATATTTCTCGGAATAATACATTACATTGAAAAAATGTATTTTTATAACACATGTAATTAACATGGTCATTATTTATTTTCGGAAAATTAAAAATCATATTAGTGAATTTCATTTTAAAATAGTTGATGTTAGTCAGAATACAGTCCTGTTTTTACATCTTATTCGTACTGAACTGTTAGTGTTAAATTTCAATACCTATTATTGTTAAAAAGATAATAAACATTCGACTCACGTACTTAAACCTAGTTCAAGATGAATTCAGCAACGGTATATTCAACGTAACAACACTAATGCCTTGTATTCTTTTATTCACGGCACTTTTTTCTGAACTTCCTTTGTTTATTTTTAAAACTTTTTCTGGTTTATCATAAAATATTTTAAACACAGTAAACGATTTACTAATCAGTACTTAAATATTTTTTTCAGTTTATTACACGTTATAAAATATGTACGACTAACATCTATCTCCAATGTATATATGTTAAGTACCATTACCATAATATGATTGTTGGTGACATGACATAAAATAAAAACATCAGATCTAAAAAAACAAATGGGATAGCCAGTAATATTAACATCCTAGGTCAAGTTTCCCGAGGAAATTGAGAAATAAAGTGATTCCTTGTTGAGTGTTTTGCAGAACCGACATTACTGCATATTATCATGATAAGTTCTTTGAATTCAGGCTATATTCAGTCCCAAAAGGGACATCATCACTTCGTTCGCTTCAAAGAATAAATATTATTAGTTTCAGAGAAAGAAACTTCTCTGAGGTACCACATACGTACGAGTATACTCAGGGTGTTTTACATTCATTCCAATGATAAGAAAGAAAAATAGTGGAAAACAAAAGTTCATTTATCCATTTACATGAAAAACAATGTAGTAGTAATCTTTCAAGAGAAAAAAAAGGTTTACCAAACCTCAAACCTGCAATTCTAGGTACTCAAGTATCTATTAATCAGTTCTTATGTATTACCCAGAAGATATATTTCAGGAGGTAAAAAGAAGTTCCCATTATCTAATAGGAACTTCAGTCTTTAAGATATTATCGTAGAGCCGCAATAATATATATTATATTATAAACCTTTTTCATGTTATCAGTCACAGATAAGAGCAAAATCCGTGCTCAATAGAGCACGTTAAATCATCCAAAAATCTTATCTTGATAAATTTGTCAAACTTTTGGTTGTTTAAAACATTTTATTTGATATACAGTATTTTCATTTAAATTAGCTTCTGTCATTGAGAAATAAATTTTAATCGTTATTAAAGTAACAGAGAATACATTTTTAAAAACTTAAAGAAAGAATTTATTTAATAGCTCAAAATGTAGTAATTGTGTTATTTTTATTTACATATTTTTAATGGCTACCAGCATCCCTGAAAATATCTTCTTATTACAGTCTTTAATAAAATAAAATAAAAAAATAAGTAAGGTCGTAAGAAAATAATAGTTTTCCTTTTTATTATTTAGAAAAGTTTTAAACTTTAACACCTTAACTTTTAAGGCTTAAACTACGCTCTGGGACAGTTCAGTAAAATTATTCCCAGGTTTATTTTTTTAAATTAGTTTTTAAAGAGTAAAGAACATTTATGTTCATAAAATATTACATTATTCAAGATAACGTTCTAGAAGCAAAACGTGTTAACTACTTTTTAGAGGATTTAGAAATTTTAATAAAAAAAATAATAAATCGAAATAATTGTGGGATAATGTTTTAATAGAAAACTTTACTTTTAATGTAATTATAATTTTCAATTGAAAATTATAGTTAAAGCTATTAACTATAATAGCTTTAACTAAAGTTTAAGCTATTTAAGTGTAAATAACTTAAAGTTTAAGCTATTATAAGTGTATTGAAAGCGTAAATAAAGTTATAAAACTAACAGAATAAAACTGAATTTTACTTAAAGTATTTAAGTACTGTTAGTGTAAATTTACTGAATAAATGAATTAAAAAGAAAACTTTTCAATATTTTTATTAAGAGGTAAAAGAAACAAAGTTTACAGTTCATTCAAGTATTGTTGTAGCCAAAATAAGTTAACGATGCGAATTAATTTACTCTAAGGCCATGTATTTTTATTAAAAAGTTAATGTTTTACATAAAAATTAAATACATTTTGTGGAAATGTATACAACCCATTGATTCCAAAGAAACTTGATTATTATATTGACCTGTTGGTTTGTATTATTTATCCCGAAATTTTATAGTTAAGATTCATATAATGCTTATGTAACTCAGATACAACAGATGTAGGCAAAATTGTTTTCTCTGATAATAATCATGTTTAGTATATACCATGCCTCTGTGGTGAACTAAATGAAATTTTGAACATCATCGACATACCGGTGACACACACCGCATAATTATGTACATTAGATTATATTCAGTTCAATAAAGAACGAGACTAGAAACCGTTTTCACTTTCCTAAGTATGTTTATCATGGGAGAATTTGTAAACTTAAGAATTAATTATACATCCATTCTTTATCGAAATCAGTAGTGACGTTAGACCAGCTACAACTTTTACATCTACAACTTTCTACAGGCTTTTACGTACTTAACAATTAAAACTGGAAAAATTTATTAACTAAAAAAGTTAATTATTGAGAAAATCATATGATAACTTGGAATTTTTTCATTAAATTATATTTAGTTAGTATCTATAAATCACTGTGTCTATTGTTAATAAAAAGACAGTGCAGATGTATGAATTATAATTAGACTCACCATCCTGGTTCTGTTATTAATTAAGACAAGCAACAAACAAATTTAGATGAATTGATCGATTCAAGAAACTGATGTGTGTGATGAAGAAGTGTTAAAATTAAAATTAGTATGTCCACACCTCGATCTGTCGATCTTATAAATGGAAAGGCGAGCCAATAACCTCAGGGTTTCACCAATAATATCTTAACCAATCATATTTAGGTTTACGTATTATGTATTAGAATTATGTTTGACTATAATGACGTTATAAAACATCATCTCTAAAAGATGAAAGAATTATAAGGCAGGACGGTGATAAATGTAAATGGAATCGATCGAAACTTTTTCCCGCATTTCACTCGCTAAGACTCTGAATCTTATTTCGCAATAAAAATTCCACAGTTATTAACTAGTATTTCTACAAACACAGTAAATAAAATACTTATGAAACACACAGATAAATACGATATAAACAAGTTGTGTAGTTTAAATATTTATTTCTGTTCTAAAATTTCTTATAAATACACGACTAACATAACTCAAGGTATTTTTAGTAGAAAATTTAATAACTTAAATTTTCTGAGTAATTCACTTTCACACCTGTACAACTCTTTAAAAAACAGCTTCAAATTGTTTAAAATAAATTATAATGAGTTCAATAAATTTTAAAAATCTACGGCCATTACAAATTACTGCTCCAAAAATATTTTTATAGGTTAACAATTTTTTTTTTTTGATGAAAAATATGTAGTTGTTCACAAGTGAGGTTTTCGTTGATAAGTACGTAAAAACAAAACAAATAAAACGGCAAAACTATCAAGCTGTCACAGAAACTAATTTCATTCAGCCAGTTTTCTGTGTCTATTTAATTCACAAAACTGATTTCCAATCACGGGGTCATTAGCGACTTTGGAACCCTTACTTACAAGACTGGTAAAATGGATAGATGATTTATCATGATAATATTCTGGATTATTATGGAAGGTATAGATCACGTAATCAGAAATTACGTCGTTTCGATCTCATAAAATTTCATATTTATAATTTGGTGCTGCAGTCTATCAAATTATGCAAATTATTGTGTTCGGTGTTTGTTAAATTGACAAGATCACAAAAATTTTACGTAGTTTTAGTCATATTAATTTTTTTAAATCATTTTTTCTTCAGTAGAACGCTGATCATGGTAAATAGTTCAGCCGTTAAAATTTTGTATAAATTAACTACTGGAATAATCAATATTACATACTTTTTTGTGATGCATACGTAACAGCGAGACAATCACATTTTTAAAAGCTTTTATTTAACACGCTTTAGGAATAATCAAATCTTCCAACTGCTATATCTTTTGATCTATCGTATGAAAATCAATGAAATTTGGTACACGACGGTGTCGGAATTTGATATGACCAACCCCCACGCCACCACGTGCTACCCCTACGCTAAATTCATGCATTTAGTTGAAAATTTTCATTTCTCATGAACTATCAAATGAAAATGATTGAAATTTGGTACAAGTATGTAACTTCGATGTGTAAAAATAAATATTTGTACTTTTTTTTAGTCCTAAAAAAAAATACAAAAAACCAATTATAATTACAAAAATATATTTGATACATATAAAAAATTATTTAAAAAAACTTTTATTTAACTAATATTAATATTAGCATTAATAAAAAAAGGAAACAAATTAGAAAACCCCTCTAAAAAGTAAAATATAAGAATTAAATAAAAATGAGAATTTTAAACAAAAAAATATAATATATTAATAAATATAAAAATGCACTGAAAATTAAAAAATAAATTATATAAATATCTAATAAATAACCAATAAATAAAAAATAAGTAAATGTAAAAATTATTAAATTTTAAAATTATAAGTAATGAAAATATTTAGTTAAATAATAAAAATATTTAGTCATGTGTTATGTGAATTTTTATTATATATATTTTTTTTTAAATTCTCAATTTGATTTAATTCTTATTGTTTTACTTTTTAGAGGGTTTTTCTAATTTGTTTCCTTTTTTTATTATTCTCACTTAAAATATTGTCAATTATGTGATTTCTCTGTGAAAAAAATAGAAACTTTATTGAAGTATTTAACTTAAACAACCACATTTATTACGATTTAATTGAACTTCTGATCAGGAACAATGATTTGTTTTTAATAAGTACACTAAGGCTAGTAAAATAGTTTATAAAATAATCTTTTCAGTATAAAGAAATTTCTTTACATTGTTATTAAATAGGATTGTCATTCTGAATAATAAATCATGATTCCAATTTCCTACAATCAACAGCTGCTATAAAAATAAGGGAACGATGCCCGGAACCCACTCTCAATCTCAATTGATATGAATTTCTGTGAAACGATTCGTAGCCCTGCCGTTTTTGTTGTTATAAATATGTGTGTGTAAATGTATAATAATAAGTATATATTAATTTATTTTATATATTAATATTTAATTGGTAAGGTAAAACGCGTGTACTCATTTATAAAACTGATATCATTCATACAAACTTGTCTATTTCGTATAACAAGTTATAAATATTTAACACGATTAACTATTGCGTATTTTAATAACGTACGTTTACTAAGGATTAAAGAAGAAGCATATTTAATACAAAAATGTTAAAAATTCTACTTTCCTAAAAATTATTCCTTTTTTAATTTTCTTTCTTGCGAGTTAAAAATTTAAAAAATAAAACATTTCATATTAAAGATTTTGAAAATTTTACTGACTAAAATTATATTTCATCTTTTTTTAGTTAAAGGAGTTTATAAATCCAAAATAATGTCTTATTAGAAAATTATAATTTTTAGAATTTAGACGTTAGAATTTTAGATGTTACTTTGGTTAAAATTAATTCAGCCCCTTGTAAGACCCTTATAAAAAAGACACAAATGGTGAATAATGGTCATTTGTTTCATATTTGTATGAAATAAACAATATTAGGTGCAATGAACACATACAATTTCAACTATGGTATTATTTAAATAAACATAAATAACGAATTTTACTAGTACGTAACAAAATAAAATAAAATAGCAAACAGAAATCTTTAAAAATATATTTAAAAAAAAAGAAAAATTAATTAAAATAAAATAATTATTTTTATTTATCATACAAAATTAAAAAGTAAAATTGAAAAAAAAGATTATCAATTTACAAATTTTAATAATAAATAATACTATATAATAACATTATTAATGAGATCACACTGTTCAAGTCTGGGACAGTAACGATGGAGCGTTTGTATACTGGAAAGATGTGATAGACGGCTTAATCCTTGATCGAATACGAGTAGAAGAGGATAAAGAGAAACCCTTTCATCGTATATAAAAGGTAGAGGACTAAAGTTAATTCGTCACACCATCATACATGATTTAACTCTAAGGAAAATTACAGAAGAAAATTATTAAAAAAAAATCCAAATATCCAAAAAAATAATTCTTCCAGGAAACTGATAAAGGACCAGCTATGGAGTAATAATGTCAAGACTTTCATCGTAACCTCGCCGTATAGTATCACGGTAGTATCGCAGTGCGTATTACACATATTTATAATTTATTAGAATAAAACCTACAAAAGAATTATTAAACTTTATTTTAGGTTATATAATTTTATGAAATAATTTGCGCACGTTCGTTTCCACCAAAGTATAAATTAATAAAAAAATTATATATAGGCTACAGACAACGAACTATGTTAAATTATTACTGATATAAAAATAGAAAGCTCTAGAACTGTTTACATAAAGGAAAAATCTAGAACAAAGTGCTCATTTCGACTATTAAACAATTATTATCAGGAGCTATAAAGGAAATAGTAGAAACATATTTTTTTAATTTTCTTTTTCTTTATTTTCTTTAATTTTATGAATACAGTTAAAAGAATGTGTATTAATTATTACAGTACGTATTGTTTTTTATTTTCCTGTTTTTATTTTTTTTTAATACTTATTTTTTTACCATTTCCTTTAAAACTATTTATAGAGACTGTTTAAAAATTTAAATGTACGTTTATTTCTACATTTTCCGTTTATTTAAAGAGTTTCTGAATGCAAGTAAATTTACCTATGTGTATACAATAATACAGGTTACTGTTACTCTTTTTCTATTGAATGAAAGAAAATAAGAGGGCAGTTCATTAGTACAGCATTATTATAAGCTTTCTAATCTAAGAGTTGTTGCTTCGAATCCAGTTTATACCGGTTAAATTTTTAGTGCGATGAATCAACTACCTAGCCTATCTTAAACTATAATAATGTATTTGCCTTTTAGTAAAATGAAAATTAATGGCAGTCGAAGCTGGTATTAACAACATCACCAGCTGTGACCAACATCGTTCAGCTATGAAATGAACCGTCTATCTGAGCTCCAAACGGCTTTTGTGAGTTGACTCAGGACTTTTTAAGTTGTAATTAATTTTATTAACTGCATAATTTCTCTATTTTAAAAAGAGAGTAAAGTTGTTGGTCCAAGAGTTTCTTATAGCTTTAACATATGTCAAGCACCAAAAATAAAAGACATCAGTCAGATATATTTTCACTGAAAGTAATAACTTTCATTATATAGCTCGTACCTAAGAGAAGAAAATGAAGTTCTTACTTTTACGCCTGAATGTCATCTTCATTTCGTTTGATTTTCTGATACACTAGGCTCAGTATGGAAAGTAATAGGAAAACAATTCACTTTATTTTCCCCCTTGAACGTCTGCCATGAGATGCTTGTCGTACTTACGTATGGCTATGTAATTTTCCTTAGTAGGTTTTGTTTCGTTAGTCACATACATCCAGTCGATCTGCTTTAAAAATCAAAGTTTCCTATTGATTTTTGACACCCACATAATCTAAGAAAAGAGTATCTTCTGTTAAAAAAGATTCAATTATTTTATTGTCCAAAAGATCCAATTTCAATTACTTTAACTAATGTATATTACGAGTACAAGTAGGTATATTTATGTTTACAGGTATACATGTTACAACGAATAGTTATAATTAAATTAGGCATAAATCACACTTGAAAATTATACAGCCGTTAACAAAATTAATAAGCACCTCATTTCAGACATAGTAAAAAGATGTAGAATAAAACTGTTTTCCATTTTCTTTTTATGAAGAAAAGTTTACCTTTACATATTTATAAATAAAAACGTACCAACATTTATTCAGTATTCAATGCTATAAATCACACCTTCACTCTCTTCTTTTCAGTGACTGGTTGTAGATAACGAAATTACTCTCAGAGAAAGTATCGCTAATTTGTACATCGGATGCTTTACTCGAGTCATAATTGTTAAAAAGAGTAAGAGAGTAGTGTAAAGTAATAAATTTATTTTTGCGAAGCAGTGTGTTATATAAACGATCTAAACATAGCCTAAACCAAAGTTACCGGATAAAAAAATGTTAATTTTATTAATAATAAATAATATAATATAAATAATTGATAAAAAAAAAATATTAATATTTTTGAACACACAATGTAATATTAAATATATTTTTGCATCAATAAACTTTAGTGATTTTAATATCATGGCTATCAGTAATAAACAATTTGCAGGTGTAGTTTTTGGGCGAAATGTTATAAAGCGGTAGAGCTTAATGGCATTTTATGGCTAACCGCTTAATTATGAAGTGTGTAAAGCCAAATATCTGACTTTAATAGTACATCTAACGCTAGTCCGGAACATTAACCCGTAAAATTTTAAATTTTATTAATAACATTCATATTAGCTTTGCTTAATTTACAGTGAACCATTTTACAATTTTGAGAATACAATAATCGATAATTATACAGCCCACACAAGACGGTAATATTTAATAAACTGTGTTTTTAGATAAACGCACAATTAAAAAATATTAAGATTTTACGTTAAAAAAGGTTCGTATAATATTTTAGATTAATAAAATATTTATACGATTCAAATATTTAAATAGTGGAGCAGATTGAGGGTGAGAAAAAGAAAAAAATTAACACCTTTATTTTTCTCTGGAAAGTTAAGAAGAGTTTTCATTGCTATCTAGCCATACTAAAAAAAAAATATTAAAAAATAAAATAAATAAAAAATATACGCCCATGATGTTTCTTACTTTCTTTTTTTTTTATTTCTCTTGACATTTGTAAAAGGCAATAAAAGTTAATTTTTTTGTTTCGCCTACATGACGAAACAAAAAAAAAACATTATATCGATGTCTTTAATAATTTTATTTCTTTTTTTTACTTATTTTATTATTTATTGCAGAAAAATAATTTAGAGTTTTTTAAAATCATTTTGTAAATTAGTAAATATTATAAAATTAAAAATTATTAAAGTCCAAATCATCCTGAACATTAATCATTATTTTTTCCCCACATCCAAAATTACCGTAAACTAAACGTGTCTTTAGAACTAAAAATTTAGTTAAAACACCTCAAGTATCAATAATCTAAAACGCATTAAAAAAAGAACAATGCCTTTAATAAATCCTTCGTTAAGTAATGAAAGTTGAAAACTATTCCCATTCTGACAAATACACATTCAGTTTATTTTACCTTTAATAAAGACATTTTAATTTAGAAAATTTACTTTTAATAAACTAAGAAGATAACATGAAAGACGTTTAAAAAATCCTATACCTCAAAAATTAATTAGATATTAGTTAAGGTAGATATTCCTCTCTAAAAATCCATACCTTTCCTTATTTAACATACTGTTCAAACTTAGAAGTTCCGGATTTGCTTCTAGTGTCGAGGTACTCTCTTCCTGACCGATGATTCCACAACAAGGTTAATTACCTACAGACTTAAGTTTAAAACCATAGAAACTGGCAAATTAATGGCTTCATTTTGAGTGTTTTATGGTTCATTTTGCCGTAAATTTAACGTAGTATAAAAACTTGTTAAATTTTGTATTATTTTCTCTGTATTTTTTCCCTTGTATAGTAATTATAGGAAAGTCTTCTTTTGATGAAATGACCCTCTCCTGTCTTTGGATTTCTCATGTTTTGATTTCAGTATTTTCTAAAAATACTAAATTCTGGGGTGAAAAGATGCATCTATGAACAAAATTATTTCATTATATATTGATCCACATTTGGTTTTGTACGTAAAGAACCACCTAACCTATGCCCACGTAATTTGGTGTGGTATCTAGCATATTAAGAGATATAGTTGTTTAAGTACTAATGAGAGATAAAGCTTAGTTTTTTAAAAGAATTCTTGTCTATTCCCGAAATTTTCTGGCATGCCAGTTTATTTTAACTTTCTTTCTAATAATAGTTACATTTTCCGGATATAGTTGAATACGAGAATTACAATTATATAAATGAGTACTAAATTTTAATTAATTTATAAAATTAAATTTAAAAATGATTAATAAATTTATTTCATAACAATTTTCCAATTAACAGAACTACAACCGGAAGTTTCCCACAATCGAAATTGATAATTTTTCTTCGTAAATTGAAATAATATATATATTTATGAAATTGTTTTTTCATGAAAACACTATATAATATGTTAAATACAAAAAGAAAAAATCTGATGTGGACAGCACATCTTATTTCATTTGAAAGTGAGCTACGATCCTCCAATTCTTTAACGAAGCGGACAGTTACGCAATTGCTGAAATATTAGTTTTTAATTAACATCAAATATTTATAAATTAATTCAACAATCTTACATGAATATCAGGATGGAGTAAAAGTCCCTTTATTACTCGTATTACTGGATCAGTATTATTCCTATCTTCGTGACTTGCTGATTAAAAAACTTTCAGATTTCTGTTGTGTTGTATAAATAAGAATTAATATTAATTAAACTATTCCGTTTAGTATACTGGTTACAAACTTTAATTTTGACGTTACTATGTAAAATATTCAGTTTTAATTATTAAATTATTTGGAAAAAGAAGATAACTTGAAGAAATATACTTCAAAAAAACGACAAGAAGCTGAATATGAAAAGGAAGAAAATATTAAGAACAAGGGAAAAAAATAAGAGATGATAAATATAAAGAGGAAGAGGATCTTAAAACCAAAGAAAAATATAAAAAATTAAGAAAATAAGATAAATACAAAGAGGAAGAAAAGTTAAGACGAAGTTAAGAATAAAAAGATTAAGAGAGGATGATGGATTTAAATAGGGAGAAAATTTGAAAACTAGGGAACGTGTACACAAATTAAGGTCAGAAGAATTATATCAAACCAAAGGGCGATTAAATGATCGACAACCAAAAACAAAAAAACGAAATGATGATCAACTCCGACTTAGGGAAAATATTGTCCGAAACTATCAGAGGAATAATTAACTAAAAGATAAGACATTTTTGCAATTCATTAATAAAGATCGGGCGTGTATGCCTCAGTGTGTATGTTGTTCTTGTTAGAGTCAATATTTCAGTCACCTATTTTTAACTTTAATGTACATAAAATTAAATAGAAATTCCAGAATAATTTAATAAAATTAGAACAGAAATTAAAGTAGAAAACCCAAAAGTAATACTAATATAAATTGTAATTTTCAATTAATATTAAATAATCAGATGTTTCACCAAATCTAATACATAAATACAAATATGTAATAATGCCTACTAAATTTCATATACACATTTTTAAAAATACATAAAATTTTATTTCACAGATAACTTTTGATTTTTTCCATATTTTCTTCTTTTTTTTTGTTTGTTATTATTGAACAATTATTTGTTGTAAAACTTTTTTACAATCACGGGTTAATAATTATGATTAATAAATCAATATATTTTAAATAAAAAAATGTTAAAAAAATAAATTAACAAAAGGAAAAGTCTGATTCGAACCGACGTGCCTTCCCTTGTAAGATCCAAATTTCATTAATTAAGATTTTATTTGGCTACAACTCTGCAGCCAATGAAAATTAGTACCATTTATGATATATCGTTGAAAAGCTCTCAATGAGGGCTTATTATCGGAATTAAGAAAAAGTCTAAAATCAAATTTCGGGGGATTTTGGACTTTCTTGGACACTTTTGGTTCAGTCGACAGCAATCAAAAGGAAAGGTGCACAACAGTCCTGAATCAAAACTTTCAACATCCTACGGCTAATCGTTTTTGAGTTATGCAAGATACGTACATACGTACTTACAGACGTCCCACCGGAACAATTCAAAATGGATTCAGTAATGGTCAAAACTGATATTCCGTTGAAATCTGAAAACCGAAATTTTTCAAGATCACAATACTTCCTTTACTTCGTGCAAGGAAGTAAAAATGTACAAAAATCAAACAATTGTAAAAATATTTTCAACAAAAGCTGTGACAAATATTGGGGAAACTTAGTGAATTTTCTATTACTTCTAATTATTTAAAAAAAAAAAAATGGTGTTCTTCAAAATTAACTTGTGAATAATTGTTTTTCATCAAGATTATGATTGAATATTCAGCTGAGAATTGTTTTTTTCACTAGATATTAGTAAAATCAATAAAGCCGTTATTACGTGATGTTGAATCATCAGTTAGAAAAATACTGAGGTTGTATAAATATCAATGCTCTTTAGTTTTGAATAGAAAAAAAATAAATTGTACAAAAGGATAAGTAAACGATGTATATACTGGAATATAAATTCAGATTTATTCAGAAGTTTTGCTCTTTATTTACTAAGGTATTAAGGTAATTTCCTTTTTTTAATGAAAAATTAACAAATTAGTAGCCAAAAAAAATGAAAGATCTTTAACGAAGAATAAAAATTAAGAACGTTTTAAAAAATACAAAATTTTAGCGTACTATAAAATAAAGTAATAGTAAAACATATCTACAATTTTAAATCCGCTATAGAGTGTTTAAAATATTTACACGTTAATATATAGGCCAATACATCTTTGCACGTGCTCGTACCACCACACAATTGTACTCACATGTTCACAATAATTCTTTTCTCTCAAGTACAATATCTACCGCTAATATTTACCACCTGTATTTGAACGATTATTTACTAACTCCACATGTAATAATATAAAAGTGTAGAACAATGCAGCATGAAAAATTAATAAACTTTCTATAAGTTATCATAAAATTATATCTTACAACCTATTTTCATTTCCTAGTTTTCGATTAAAAGAATTATAATCTTCTGTATTTTTAACCGACTTCAGAAGGTTAAAATAATGTTAAAGGACAATTTGACCCATACATGTATTATTTATTTATCTTCAATCGTTACTGTGCACAAAATGAACCACATTTGATTATTCTCTTTTTAGACTTATTTGCTCTGGTTGTAAGGTATTCAAGATAACTTAATTTAGAAGGGTTTTAGACAACTACATTCTCTACATATAATGAGTCATTTTTCAATAATTTAATGATTTGAAAAATCGTTAATTCTGTTGTTTTTATTTCTTAATATTGTACGGTTATAGCGTAACATCATGATATCAGTTTGATATTTATTTTACATCTCCGCAAACATTTAAAAAAAAATATAGATTTAAAACTTAGAAAACAAAAATGATAAATTGTCTTGCAGTGCAGGGTGCAGCTACCGCTCGGTATTATTGTGTTTTTTCTTTCTTTTTACTTCTTTGTACGAAGTAACGAAAGTACTGATCACGAAATATTTCGGTTTTCAGATTTCAACGGAAATATCCATTTTGACCATCCCTGAATCCATTTTGACTAGTTTCGGCATGACGTATGTACGTAATCCAAAAAAATTGGATTTTTATACGGACTTGAATACTAGATTGTGGATATTCTAGGTGGTTCTTTGGTGTTCTTTGGTGGTTGGGTTTCAATTAACCACATATCTCAGGAATGATCGCCTTGAGACTGCACGAATCTACACTTTATTTACATTCATAAATATCATCCTCATTATTCCTCTGAAGTAATACCTTACGGTGGTTTCGGCGGCTAAACAGAAGAAAGATCCTTTACTATGTATCTAAAATAAAAACCTATTACGTGAGCACCTATTACCTATTACGTGAGTTATTTATTGATTTATAATTTAATTGAATTTTTAAAAACAAAATCAATAGTTAAGGATAGTCTTCAAATCTAAGGATATTCTACCGTAAAGATAGTACACCTACTGAACCAAAATATGATCCTTTTTGCCACCCTTCAGACGATCGATCCCTTGATTGCGCGAAGGAAAAGCAAAACGAGATAAAAAAATTCCCACCTGAAGTCTTTCCAGAGTCTAGCCGACTTCCTCTAGGGAGGGGCATCTATTTCACCAACAATCCTTCAGGAAATCGGGGAAATTTTAATAAGAATAGAAATTGATCTTTAATTTTTAATGCACTTTATTGCAGCATAAGCATAAATTGATGTTACTTGTAGTCAGTAATTTATGGTTCGCCCAGATAGAAACGAAATATGAAATATCCTAAATAAATAGAGCTTTATTTATTTATTTTTTTGTTAAAAAATATGAAATAGATTAATAGTAATAGAAGAGAGGTAGAGGTAAAATTTTTATCTTGCGACTTTATTTATCCCAAAACACCGAATCCAGATAATAAAAAAAAATAATAATTAGAAGATTAAATTTAATTGCATAGTTTAATTTAATTAGACAGTTCTTAGGTTGGAATACATAATATAGCCAACAATTTATGTTAACGATTTTTGGAGCGTAATTTTATTTTTAAATTTATTTCGATAACTGTTTAGTATAGCTCTTTATTTGCGTATAAATTTACAATATCGGAATATAATGAAACCATTATTAACACAATGTTCAGAAGCGTTATCACTCACAGCGCATGCGTGATTTGTTGTAACCAATCAATCATTGGCTACACAAAAGTGTCGTCACTTTGATTATTGAGGTTTCTTTGCTTGCTTTTAAACTATCAGACAATATGATACAATATGTTATGAAAACAACTCGCTCGTTAAATTTAAAACATATTTATTCAGTTTAATACTAAAACGAGTTTAAACGCTAATTAATCAAATCCAACATCTCGTAATAATAATAATTTAGTTCTAGGATGAAATAACCTCTATTTTTTGTTCATATTAAATCCGTTATTGCTTTTTTAACTCGTTTCAAAAAGACAATTTTATTCTGGATAAAGAGACGAGTATTTTGTTACAAAAAATTAATGGATAAATAAGCTAAAATAAAAAGTATCTTTATAATTTAAATTAGCACGTGTTAATATGAAAAAACCTGAACAAATAAAAGCTACTAAAAGATTAAATTAATTGCATTTCTTTTGTAACTTTATAATTTTCCCGCTTTTTTTCAACACAGCAATTAATATCCAAGTATTCTGAAGTTGAGACCGTTATAAAATGAAAAATATAAAATTATAAAACAAAATACCCACGTAAATCTAAATACAGTTTTTTAAATCCGGTTTTTTTTTCTTTTTTGAAGGGTAACGAAGATGGAATTTGACAGATTATTATAGCTTTCTTTCTTTTTTGTTGAGCCTCTCGAAAGCACCGTAAGATATTACTTTAGAGAATGAATGAGGATGATATGTATGAATCTAAATGAAGTATAGTCTTGTACAGTCTCAAGTCGACCGTTCCTGAGATGTGTGGTTAATTGAAACCCAACCACCAAAGAACACCAGTATCCACGATCTAGTACTCAAATCCGTATAAAAGTAACCTTCCAAATTCTCGACTTCGAAATCAGCTGAGTTGCGATTTAACGAGTTCACCACTAGAACAACCCGATAGGATTATTATAGCTGGATATCCTTCATGAAACCAGATTACTCGAAGAATGTTGTATGAAAATTGTTGCCATGAGAAAAAGACATTCTTAACTGGAATTTGAGCTCCAAATTCTCTCCGGGTATTTGATTGTGAAGCTACAATTCAATGACGGTCCATCCCAAATAACTTCACGTTTGTGGCAGCATAATTTTTATAGAATAACTTTACTGGTAAATTATTTAAAATAATAACAATTAGTAAAAAAAAGAAAAAAGTTACGTTTGTCAAAATGATAAAGGCAGTAGTCATTCTGACCTGTACCACCATTCATTTAAAAAACAAAAGGTAGCGATTAAAAGTCCAAAATCCAAATTGTTTTGGATTTTAGGCTTTTTAGGACACTTTTGGTTCAGTCGACTTCAATCAAAAGCGGAGGTGCACAACTAGATGTTACAACAGCCCTAAATCCAAAATTTCAACATCCTACGGCTAATCGTTTTTGAGTTATGCGAGATATATATGCACGTATGTACAGACGTCACACAGAAACAAGTCAAAATGGATTCAGGGACGGTCAAAATGGATATTTCCGTTGAAATCTGAAAACCGAAATTTTCCGCGGTCCCAATACTTCCTTTACTTCATACAAGGAGATAAAAATCGTTCATAAATACTAATACAAAAAAATATTGTTAAAAGCACTGTAAGAAACTTTAAAAACATATATATATATTTATATTACAATGAAATAAAAGAACATATCTTTTAAAAAACCTAAATTTTCTTAAACATTAAATTCTGTTACACGAGATGAAAAACAATAAGTGCATTTTTACACAGTATTTAATAACGGTATCAAGATCACTTGGTCGATATAAAACAGACACCTAAATTAATTTCCCAACAGATTAGTTTAATACATATGCTTTTACTTCCTTTACCTCATTTTACATTTCTTGTTTGTCCTTATTCTTTATTATCTCGTAGATGTAGAATGTAAGATGAGTTTATAATATTTTTATGTTTTAAAGTAAAATTCCAAAATATAGATCTAAATGCGAATATTAATATATAAAAATATAAATTTTATAAATATTACACAATAGTTTTAGTTCCGCTAGTTCTTTACTGTATAGACCAAGTAGCTTCAAATTTTCAATAGATTTTCTTTAACAAGGCAAGTTTTAAAAAATCTAGCACTTACGTTTTTTATGTAAAAATTGAATTGTGGTGATAGTAGTTCAAAAAGAAAAAATCGTAAATAAATAATAATAATAGTAAAGAACCTTCATTTTGGGATCTTTTAGAAATTATGTCGTGCTTCTAAGAGGAGGGACCATCTGTGAAATGACGATTTGTAATGCTGGACGAAAGGCTTATAATACATAACATCACGCTTTCTGATATACGTGATAAATTATGTGAAATAACATAACATAACAAACATAAAATATTAGCCAAACTTATAAAAATTAATTAATAATATCTTATTTTAAAGATTATTATCATATTATATTACCCCTTTCTTCACTGCATTAATAGATTTTCATCGAAATTTACTTTAAAATGTAGTACAGGACATCTTTAGCCTAATAAATGAACTTAAAAATAACTGAGTATTTTAATTAAAGTTATTTTAAAGTATTTTAATTCTAAGTTAATTTTTTTAAGTATTCATTAAAAAACATTAAAACAAAACTAATTATTATTATTATATTGTGTAGTTAATAAATTAATTGCTCAGTAAGTCATACAATAAACTTATATAGCTTAAAATATCTGATTGCTTGACTGCATGTTTTTATGTACTACAGCTAAATCCCTGAATCTTCTAGTCGAACTTAATTTTTATTTTCATTGAATTTAAAAAAAGTTTGGTAATGTTTCGAGCAAAAATTTCATTACGTTAGGCAATTATTAGAAAATTATTGAGATTTAGTCGGATAGCATTTGTTATTTTGTTCGATTTTTTTAGTGAATTATTATTTTAAGTAGACTAAAACACAATTTTTAAGGGGCAGTTACACGATTAGCGAATTTTAATAATTTTTGGAAAAGAGTATAAAATGAGTTTTAATATTTTGAAATAACTTTTAAAGGTCTTTTTTTTAGTCACGCATCGACCGTCAAGTATTATCATAACTTAAAGAGTTTTTAAATCGTATTTTGTAAAATAATCTATAAGTTTATGAGTTTTTAAATTATTTCTCTCTATTTTTTGTAGTTATATTTACGGATATTTTAACCTACTCACTAAAGAGAAAAAATAAAACACTAACTATGTAACTCGTATTAGTACATCATGTATTTAAACATAAATATTTACACGTAGTTTTGAATACAAAAAAGGTAAATGGCAACGAATGGATTTGATTTATTTCTAAAACATCATTTGGCATTACAAGAAAATTTCTGTCATTTGAAAAAGCTAATAAAACAAAAATCAACTTAAAATTAATTACTATTACTATTACTTACTTAAAATTAATTGTCAACTTAAAATTATTTTTATGTAAATAAAATAATAGTGATTCTTATAAACATTAGCTATTGCTGTAATTAAAACACAACTTGAACTTCATATAGCGTATAATTTAGAGAAAAATGTCTTTAATGAATTTTAATAATAAAAATTTTTTTTAAATACTTAAAATGAAACTATGAAATTATTATTATTATTATTACTAAACTGGATCGAACTCAATAAATTTTAGCGTACCAAAAATAAAATAAGTTATCTATGAATATACTAAAATAATATATTGCTTAAATGAAGGTGTAAAATCCTATCATATCAAAAATACAGTGTTATCAATACATATTATTAGGAGTATTAAAATCAAAATTCAACATTACACTCATACTTACGTCTCCAATAAATGTCAGCAACAACTAATTATACCATAATAGTATAGAAATATTTTTAGAATAAATTAAATTTAATCCAAATCAAATAATAAAAATTCCCTTTTGGCAGGCCAAAAGGCGGAGGTAGATTTCTCCTGTGATATAAGTAGGGGATAAAAAAGATTTCCAGTTTAAAGTTAAGAACTACTTCAAATTTACTCAATTCGACAATGATAGCATGTAAAAAAAAATTCACATGTTAAGCATACGACAAGCTCCATCTTTTCATAATTTCAGCAACATTTTGGTTATCCCATGCCGTAAGGGTTGATCATATCAAAAATTGTTTCAGACAAAAGTGTTAAGTAATGTTTAGAGGACTAACGACCATTTTAAAACGATTCGATACTGTGCCTATTAAGGTAGATATGATTTTCTTTGTCTTCAAAACCCCAGTTTTACCGCCTCATGGGCCAGTGGTTGGCGATATCAAAAAACTTTACTTAAAGTTTTAGGCCCTTATCCAAAGAATAGTAGGAACTTTAAAAGAATTCGCTTAAAAGTAGCAACTTTTAAGCAATTTTTTTTCGAAAAAGCCCCCTCCCCCATTTCTATCCCCATGATCCGATTTTGGCTATTAACGAACTCGACCGAGATTTTGGAACAAGTTATTTTTTAGGAACAATTTGAATGTGATTGGAGCAAAATTACGGCAAACATGAAAATGAAATAAACTTTTCAGCTGACAATGGTTTTGGGGTCTGGATGATGTGAAACGCGAAGATTTGTTTAAATTTTCCGGAAATCGAATCATGGTACACATTACAATCCTAATAATTGATTAGACAGTCCAGATCGACCTTCAAATTCTGTACTAATACTAAAATGAAGATAGAGTAGAGAAAAAAGTCTAGTAAAATCCTAGTAGAGAAAAGAGTCTAGTAAAAAACCATGTTCGTTTACCAAAATTAATTAACCTTTATCACCCTTGGAATGCTGTCGCTGGATAAATGGTATTCTCAAAAACCTTTAAAACCGTTTAGTTGTTTATCATATTAATTTGTTATAAATTATTTTTAATTTTAAAATAAAGTCTAGTAAAAGCAAAAAATTAAAAAAAATTAAAAATTTATAAGAATTAAACCCGTTTTTACACAAAATTCTAACCGTTTACAGTATACTTAAAATAAAAATTATAACTTTTCTCCTAATAAAAATATGAAATTTCAGAATACAGTCGATCAAAAACGGTTTACTATGAAAAAGAATAGTAAAACACCAGCTCGTACTAACTGGACGGTGTTTTATTTTTTATTAAATAAAACAAAAGCTATCAGAAATATTACATTTTCTTACGATTCACTTTAAATTTTATCTAAAGAAGTTCGAATTATGAAAAAATGTATTCATTCTGGTTATTGTAGTATTTTTTAAGTATTTTAACAATAAACAGTTGACAGTTTTGTATTTTTATACAATGAAAGCGAAGGGCAGAACAATAAGTTCATCCAAAGTTTAATTCTCTTAGATCAATGAATATGCTGTCAGGATGACAGTAAAAAAATGAAACTTTTATAGTTAACCTTTCAACACGCCTATCAAATTTTCCCATGCTTTCTCTTCTACCAATCAGAGAAAATCTAACTATCTGTCATCAGTCGCCCACATGCTCTAGTTCGAATTACAGGTTTTGATACTACAGTTGCTTAAACCCTACAGTTCAATTCATAAAAACAAAGTAAATTCTATTTATAATTTACCGGGAAAGAAAATTAACTGAATTGTTGCGTGTGTTTAAATAATTGTTAATTAAAAACAAACAGTCTGAATACAAAATTGTAATGGTACTCGTTTCAAACACAAATATCTTGGCTTAAGATTCACCTAAATTATTGTTAATAGAAAAATTTGCAACAGTGGTAATTAGATATCTCAATCTCGTTTCAGTGACGTACGCGGTGTCAATTTTCAACTTATTTTTGTAATTAAATATATTTAATTTAATTAAATTTACTATTAATAAATCTAATTATTATTAATTTCAATAAAACTTCATATTAGAAATATTTCGTATTTTATTTCGTCTGTTTATAATTATCTACGTATAAGAAAATAATTTAAAAACTGCTAAAATAAAAGTAAAATAGTTCGTATTAGATGATCTCTGTCTGTAATATTAAGAAGTAGCTATCAAGACGTTTATAAAAATGTTGTCTTTTGTAAAATTGTTCAAAGTTTTCCAAAAATTAACAATCTCTATTTAAAATTCAATTTTTTTAGAAATATATAAAAATACATATCAATCTATATATAAAAATAAAATATGTATATCTATTTTAAAACTGTTCAAAGTATTTCGTCGTTAACACGCAAAAAATTTCTTTTTTTTGCGTGTAAATACATTTAATTACGATATAACTTCATGTTATGAACATTACAATACGTTATAAAACCAATACTAAACAATAATAATGCTGATAAATAAAAAATATTCTCCAATGATCTTTATAGATCATTTAAGTCATCCATTAAAATTACCTAGAAACGATATATCAAACGATCTGCAGCTGTATTTCTCTAACGAAATGCGAGTAAATTAAAATAATACAAATCGGAGCATTTACAATTAAATATTATCAATATTGAACTTGGAAAATATATGAGTAGGTCAAATTGAGAACCTTTTTTTAACCCGTCAAACATTAATTATTATATAAACCGATGAAAAATAATAGGTAGAAGAAAGTGTTTACATATATGTTATTTGTATGTCGTTAGGCAATTAACCAGCTAACATAAAAAAATGTATAAAACTAATTTATCCTTAATCGGATAAGTCCATTAATAAAGACTGTTTATTATAAACTTAATTACAATTCATGTTGCGCAATTCATATAATAAAATTATGATTAATCTCTCTAAGGAATGCAATAAACGAAAAAAGATAATTAAGAATTAAAGATAATTGTTCAGGATATAAGAAGTCCGTAATTTATGGCAAACTGCCTACTCCAAAGGGTTTTTAAATATCTTCACCTGGTACAGTAAACACGCACGCTATCGGTCCACATTTACCTCGTTAATGGCATAAATATACCAAGAATAATCACTATATCAAAACACTTTTTTCTTACGAAACACCGACTATGTAGTGAAAATTGATATTCTGAGAGATACCAATTTCGTATTCTCTTCACGAATACTAATTGTACCACAGGTGCTCCATTTTATAAAGATTATAGCCGTAAATTTCACTGCAAAGGAGGGTATTTATTAAACAAAAAATTAATATACTTCTTTCTGTCTGAAACAATAAGGCTGTATAAATACAGTCTCCAATGATAAGGGAAATAAATGAACGAACATAATTCTTCAATAAATATTATTTTTTTATTTGTTTAACTTGTCATTACACGTGCGGATTTTAATACAATTATTCCGGAAATAACATTAGTTACACATTTTCAATATTCATTTCAGGTTCAGGTAATATCAAGCTTACATATCACTGTTTGAAACTTAATAAAAAAAAAAAATGTTTAACAATTTTTACCGAATGCTTTTTTTATCCAAGTGGTAATATAATTAAATGGTTTGATATAAAGTATTTGAATCTTACAAAACAATTAAATAATTCGAGGAAATTATATTTAAATAATTAAAAAAATAGGTTCATTTATACTTTCATTTACATTTTAAAATAAGGTATTTTTTTATTAAATTAAGTTCATAGATTTATCAACGTGTATGTTTGTAAAAAATTAAAACTAAATAATAAAATTCTTTTTTGTAATCGAAATTCAATTAAAAATCACAATTAAATAGTAAAATATTTAAAAAATTTATTTATATATGTATTTCTTTCTTTTTCCTGTTTAGCCTCCGGTAACTACCGTTTAGATAATTCTTCAGAGGATGAATGAGGATGATATGTTTGAGTACATGAAGTACATGAGTAAATGAAGTGTAGTAAATCCGTGTAAAAATAACTGGCTTTACTAGGACTTGAACATTTATATATGTATTTAAAATCTATTAAAATAAATTTTACGTTTGGTAAAATTTAAGTAAATTTTTTGTTCCCTTTATAAAAAAAATTAAAAGAAGTAATCGTCTAATGCATACATATTCGTACAAAAAAAAAACAAATTTGTATTTAATTTTATTATTTACTAGCCCGACAAGGCGAGCGAAGCGAGCCCTTCCCGTCTAGCCAGGGGACGGATTCCCCTCTGGACTACCGCTCTGCTTGTTATCCTCATGGTTAAGAGAATAATACAGAAAATAACAATTAAAGCCTAAAAAGCTCTCTTTTCTTTAACGTTTACCTCGTCCTTTACATATAAGCTTTGATATGCTGCTGCTGCTGTAGATAAATATATCCCTTTTGGTCCCCCTTTCCATTTCCCTAGAATAGCCTACATTTCGGGAAGGGGTCAAGGTAGAGAGATAAAAACTAGTTATGTTTTAAAACTCAGTTTTTTCTTACTTTCACATTGAAAAACGAAATCAAAAATATGTCAGGTCGCCATCCAAGAAAAAAATTCAAAATTCATCCTCAAGACGGGTAGCACCTCGATCTATTACTTAAAATCTTTCCTGGGATAACAAAAATGTATCCTGAAAATTTGAAAGCAATCGGTCGGTTTATTCTCGCGAAATGCTGTTGCAAACGGACAGAACTGGCACAAACTTTCACATTTATGTATTAGATATACTTATATAAACTGACCGTTTTTATATTTTTTATTGGTATAAGATAATATATATGACGGGTTATTAAACAACCGTAATAAAATTTCAAATTAATTTAAAATATTTGAATCAGCGCGTTAAATATTATTTGAAAGGTGCTCAAGGATTCAAATAAGATGATTTTTAATGACATAAAATGTACACTTAATTCTATTAAGATTTGCAAATTAATTTTTTTTTGCAACTCGGTAAAAAAAAATTAAATTTAGCAAATATTTTTTATAAAAAAGAGAAGTTAATTATTTTTTAAAAAAAGTTGTAATAAAACGAAAATAAGAGTTAACATTAATCGCTTTTTAGAAAGTAAAACCATTTATAACCTAAGAAAAAGACCAAACAAAACACGTTATTATTTAATAATAGACTTATGATTAGAGAGGTATATAATGTAATCTTAATACAGATAAAAGCTAGTATAGCGGCAATAGGTGTCTATAACATAACTCACTAGATTAATAACACCTAAAGATAACTATAATAATAGTAAAAATCATTGATTAGACAAGTATACTGGTTGTTTTGAGAAAAGTAAAAACTGTACTATGAGTGGAGGGGAAAACGGCAGAGGATATAGCGGCTTCCTCAGACAATAGAATACGTGAGCTGTTTTGGTGTCAGTACATTCCAGAGCGCTTCAATTGTCCCACTTCAGTATCTAAGTATTTCTACTGCAGATTCAAGCATTTTGTGCTTTTTCAGTGATTAAATTCAAGAATTTCCCGTTTAAATTGTATTAAATAGCTTAAATGTTATAGTAATTAAAAATATTCCAAAAATATTTAATTTTTTTCATATATAATTTAAAAATTTGAGTAGTATACTTTCATTAACAAAAAAAAAATTGTTAGTTTTAGATTATCTAACACACAATGTGTATATATAAATTTTTTTTAAATAAAAAAAGTTATAAATCTACAATAAATTATATCAGCTATAGTATTATTAACTAGCATAATGTTAAGACCATTTAAAAATTTAACAATCCCTTCTTTTATTTTAGAAATTTTTCTTTTTTTAATAAATTCCTCTTCATTAAAGTATGAATGAACAAAGAAAAAACATTTATAATTCTGTTCTTTATTTAGTAATTAAAATAACTTATTCGTTAAAAATATAATGACTTTCTCCGGTTTTCCAGTACTATGATTTCAAAAAAAAGAACGGCAAAGCTTTTTTTACTATTTTAAATGTCATCATGTTTTATTTCTTTTATAAAATTATTTTAAGCTAAAAAAAAATTATGGATATAAAAAGTAATATTAAGATAAAAGAAGAATTTATAAATTGTTAATTATTAACTAGCAGTATAGAAAAAATTATATTTCTTTTCGAATTTAAATACGTTTTGATACATATGTAAAACTATACTAACGATAGGTATTGTTTATTTTCTTTTGAACACCAACTTTGTTTAGGAGACATTTGAACTTAGTAGAATTGTATTCCAAACCAAACAGCAACAATAACAATTGAAGAACATAAGAAAGAAGCCGTAATAAGAAAGGGAGTCCGACAAGGATGTTCCCTATCTCCGTTACTTTTTAATCTTTACATGGAACTAGCAGTTAATGATGTTAAAGAACAATTTAGATTCGGAGTAACAGTACAAGGTGAAAAGATAAAGATGCTACGATTTGCTGATGATATAGTAATTCTAGCCGAGAGTAAAAAGGATTTAGAAGAAACAATGAACGGCATAGATGAAGTCCTACGCAAGAACTATCGCATGAAAATAAACAAGAACAAAACAAAAGTAATGAAATGTAGTAGAAATAACAAAGATGGACCACTGAATGTGAAAATAGGAGGAGAAAAGATTATGGAGGTAGAAGAATTTTGTTATTTGGGAAGTAAAATTACTAAAGATGGACGAAGCAGGAGCGATATAAAATGCCGAATAGCACAAGCGAAACGAGCCTTCAGTAAGAAATATAATTTGTTTACATCAAAAATTAATTTAAATCTCAGGAAAAGATTTTTGAAAGTGTATGTTTGGAGTGTCGCTTTATATGGAAGTGAAACTTGGACAATCGGAATATCTGAGAAGAAAAGATTAGAAGCTTTTGAAATGTGGTGCTATAGGAGAATGTTAAAAATCAGATGGGTGGATAAAGTGACAAATGAAGAGGTATTGCGGCAAATAGATGAAGAAAGAAGCATTTGGAAGAATATAGTTAAAAGAAGAGACAGACTTATAGGCCACATACTAAGGCATCCTGGAATAGTCGCTTTAATATTGGAAGGACAGGTAGAAGGGAAAAATTGTGTAGGCAGGCCACGTTTGGAGTATGTAAAACAAATTGTTGGGGATGTAGGATGTAGAGGGTATACTGAAATGAAACGACTAGCACTAGATAGGGAATCTTGGAGAGCTGCATCAAACCAGTCAAATGACTGAAGACAAAAAAAAAAAAAAAAAAGAATTGTATTCTACAATTTTCCCATATTTTTAATCACATTTACTGATTAAATACGTTAACAGTTAAGTACATCTTAAAAACCGAAAATAATCTCCAATTAACGACATTTAATTTCATTAAAAAAGGATAATAGTAATAATATTAACTTTATTTTTAAATTCTTATCACTAATTTGGAATCAAATTTAAACACAAGAAAATTATTTTTTTAAGCTACAAGTAATAAATCTTTCTTAAGTTTTTTTTTAAAGAATATAAAAGAAGAGCGAAAAGCGTTGTACTAAAACATTTTTTAGGAATTTAGATTTCAAGATCATTTTGCTTTAAGGCCGGTATGAATAGAAATTATTAAATAATTACCAAAAATTAATGAACGTACAAGAAATTATAACAGATGTTTACTAAAAATGATTAAAGGACTTATCTTCTACGAAATAAAAACATTTTAAAGATGTTTAGGGAAAAAAAATTGTGTAATGATTGTTTAATTATTTCATACTTTTTTATTAATTACGAATTAATTAAATTATTTATTTATTAATTGTAATAACTTGTTATTAATTATATGTAATATTATTTAAGTAGAACCTCTTCGATACGGCAGAGTTAAGTAAAAGTGGAATAAAAATAAGGATAATGAATAAAATACAGCGATTGGTTTATAGAGTTTGAAAAAAAAAAATTAAACCGTTTTATATTATACATAACAGGCACGGGTGACTTAGATTTTTAAAATATATCATTTAATATTTATTCGTAATCTGGACTCTATCCCCACGTGGATTATTGCTAAGTTGTGATATGAGAACATTAATAGTCAGTATGTAATAATGATAATATATGTGATGATAATAGTGCTGCCTGATTGTTTAGACAAAATCCGAAAAAGTGAATAAATAAAAATTAGGTTAATTATATAAGATTTATTTAATAAATATGAATTTCATAAGTGATTGTCTAAACTGAACTCACAGATGACCTTCATATGGTAGACGTGCACGTTTTATCAATTTGATAAAAGTAGATATTGTAGAAAGTAAAATCCTTTTTAGATAAAAAAAAAAAAAAAATTCTAATACTTAAACCAGATAGTTCAAAGATTATTTGTAGTAAAAATATTAGATTAACATTCTTATGCAGAACAATATAAATTAGTAACAAATTAGCGAAATGAATGGTTCAAACATTTACATTTGCATGAAATGTGCATTAAAATAATAATAAACGTAAGCAAATAAATTAATTAAAAATTAAAATTACACTTATTTTGTTGTTACCTCTTAATATGTTTACCGAATGTAATAATGATATTCGTATAAATTTAATTTCTCATAATGAAATTTCTCATAAAAGTTATTTTTGAACAAAATCGATGGATACAATTTGTTTATACTGTATTCATATTATTTTGTTTAAAATAAACTCCATTTTTCTACAAAATGTTACAGTTACTCATTTTTTTAGGTACGGTTAAATTACTTGTGAATCAAAATCTAACATATATATACCACAGACCGGAATAATTGATGTTCCACATAGCACGAACGCTGAATTGTAACAGAACAAAGTACGTGTTTGAGAAAAAAGTTACACCATTTTATCATTTTCATGCGATTTCTCTTGATATATATTATTACATAATTTAAGTAAATGATATAATTCAAACGGGTTAAGTATGTTAATATAATTTTTTCAGTTTAAATAAGGAAGTTAAGAAATATTAATGATTTTTAAATCAATAGGAGAATGTTCATTTACATTTTTAAGTATGCGTTTCCTTAACAGATTAATCAATAAAGTAATTACGCAAAAAATAAAGTAAATACTCGTATTATAATTAAATTTAATTGCTGAATTAAATAATTATTAAAAATAAAACATCTAAAAATATCTATTTGATTATTCTAACATCCAAAAAATTGGGGAAATAATCGATAAAAAGAAATATTAGGTAATTAATATTTAATTTATTAAGAAAATATTAACATCGATATTTATCAGTATAATATCCGTAAAATAATTTTCCGTAAAATAATATCAGTAAAATTTTTTTTTTTTTTATATAAGTAAATCATACTATCACTAGGGTCCCGTCCTTGTTTTAAATTATTTTAAAAGTATTATGAGAAATTTTATTTAAATAAATGTTATAATCAGGAATTTAAAAGTTATCTAAGGTTAAATCCGATATGTATCGACGAATCTTCATTTCCTATTTGACAGCTAAAATTTAAGAGTAACAAATTTGACCCTTAGATGTTAATAAATAATAAAATTAAATATATTATGTTTTATTTATTTAAAAAAAATATATTTTTATTTGTAGTCGCATCAACAATTAAAATCTATAGGGACTTATCAGTGTAATGTAACTGTACCGGTAAACTTGTAGTCTTGAACAACTCAGGTCGGCTACTCCTACTCACCGGGTTGGTCTAGTGATGATCGCGTCTTCCCAAATCAGCTGATTTCAAAGTCGAGAGTTCCAACGTTCAAGTCCTAGTAAACCCAGTTATTTTTACATGGATTTGAATACTAGATCGTGGATACCGGTGTTCTTTGGTGGTTGGGTTTCAATAAACCACACATCTCAGGAACGGTCGAACTGAGACTGCACAAGATTACACTTCATTTACACTCGTACATATCATCCTCATTCATCCTCTGAAGTATTATCTGAAAGGTAATTACAGGAGGCTAAACAGGAAAAATAAAGAAAAGTTCGACTACTCCTAAAGACGTATGATTAATTGAAACCCAACCACCAAAGATCACCGGTGTATCCACGATCTAGTATTCAAATCCGAATAAAATTACTACCTTTATTAGAATTTGAACCTGAGAATTTCGACTTCGAAATCAGCTGATTTACGACGCGTTTACTACTAGACCAACCTGGTGGGTTATTTATTACTTTATTTTTTATTTCATCACGAAATGTTTCTTTCAGATGCAGTTAAATAAGGAAGAGGAAGTCCATCCAACAAATTAGCCTTCTTGAGATTAAGTAAATGTGAGAATAGCCAATGTAATTTTTTTTTAAATCCGATATAAAATATAATTAATTTGAAAAAGACTAACCGAGAGTTAATCCATTTATTTCGACACACACACACGCGCGCGCCACAGAGGCATAGAACTTTACCATTAATTTCCTAAGCCCACATCTTTACCTTGCTTATCTCACTGCTATATAAAAAGACAGTGTCTTTTTCGTTTTTTCCCGATAACCGCAAAATTCTAAACCAACCATTACGAAATTTTAACTACAGCTTCCTTATTAATCATGGATTGTTTACCACAGTTCAAACCTCACCAATTTTACTAGTATATAAATCATAAATAAAAGTATGAATAAATAACCTAGAAATCCTTTTAATAAATTTAATATCGTTGTTTATATATATATAAAATGTCTTTATCGACTGTCATTGTATATATCAATCTTCGTCTGCAATTTTTTGATTTTCTAAAAGTTAATATCTACCTCTACAAAAGATCAGCTTGTACTATTAATATATATAAAAAAATTAGTTTGATAAAAAAATTAAAGGAAATGATGTGATTATTCTCACACATTTAACTATGTTCTCATAGTTTGATGAATATTGAATTTCGATATCGATATCTCCTTCTTCAGAAAGTTATACTATGTGTTTTACTAAATTTAATATCATTGTCTAATTTGGAAGCAACCCTCCCTTTCTTTCTTTTCCTATTTAGCCTCCGGAACCACCGTAAGGTATTACTACAGAGGAGGAATGAGGATGATATGTATGAATATAAATGAAGTGTTGTAATCTTGTGCAGTCTCAGGTCGACCAATCCTGAGATATGTGGTTAATTGAAAACCCAACCGCCAAAGAACATCGGTATCCACAAGGCAACCGCGAGAACTTATCCTCACGCGAACAAAGTAGCATTCTGTAGACTTTTATATTCCGAACTAAGAAATTCCATCAGGGTAAGTCATGGACATAGTTGGTATAGATTCGTCTTTCAACTTGGTACCAATTGACTTTCAATTTATCTCAGCAAGGTCACAGATACGAAGAAGAAGCTTTAGGTCTAGACAACGTGAATCTATGCCAGAATCGTTCTCAAAGTCTTGAAGAGCAACGTTTAATCTCGGCTCAAAGTCGAGTTCAGTCTTCGAAAAATATATTAGGTCTCACGTCAGTTTACGATTATCACTCTGAAATTTACTATCTGAATTTTAAAGATATTCAAATAGGAAACGAATATTAATATATGTAACCATTGCAATGTAAAAGATGTGGAATGATAAAACCCTGGATTTTGCTGTGGAGGGGACAAAGTAATTTTTTAACAACTTTAAAATCCTCCTAACTTCATTAAAAATTTGATTTTGGAAATACAACCATTATCAAATCATTTTATTTAATCCGGTAAGTTCTGAATAGCGATAACTCTGACAAAAACAACCACATAATTTTTAAAACTTATTTCCATTTTGTCAAGTTCTATACGCATATAGCGCGGGAAAAGCCGCGAGGGGGAATATTAGTTATTAAAATAAAAACAGACCATGTAAAAATGAAACACAAAAAAGAGTTCGTGAAAAGAAAAGAAAAACCTATAGTGGCATACGTTTCACAGAAACATAAAACAAGAAGTTTTTAAAAAAAAAGAAGTGAAATTTTTTCTAAATTTAAATTTAATCGTTCTGGTGTTATAGGTGAAGGAAATATATTTTTTTATTTTTTATTTTTTGATTGGAATGAATGTTAACGACTCGTTCATTAATTTATGGATTTGTAAAAAATTATCAATTAAAAAATAAAATGTATTTATCTGCAATGAAACTAAGTAAAAGATTAAACTTTATTATTTATCATTTTTGTTACCTTATTCTTTAAAAAGGAGGTCGTAATAAATCTAGCCGAAAAATGTATAACTTAGTAAATCATTAAACGTTATTATTTGAAATATATATATATATATATATATATATATATATATATGTCAATGAAATCGGTAACCTATATTATTATGAATAGCAAGTAATGATTACAGTTAAAGAGTACATTGAATTAACTGTCATCTTCAGTAGGTGGTCCTATGCTTGCCACTGATTTCATTCAACTCACGTCAGGTAGAATAATAGAACTGTATTGCGAACTTATAGACACAGACTTCCTTGATGTATTTTAAGTAGAAACTTTCTACACGACGCATACTACTATGTAACATATTTTTACTTAGCCTGTAGGGTAATAGGTAAAAAGGATGTGACAGTGTGACGGTATTTTTTTCTATTGTAAATTATCATCTACAAATTAAAAATACTTATCAATTAATTAACCATCAGTAGTTGTAATTCAAATCGAAAAAATTATTAAAAAAACCACAAAGACCAAAAAAAAAAAAAAAAAGACCAAAAAAGTTATATTTTGGTCTTTGTGGTTTTTTTAACTTAACAACATATTTTTACTTCCTTGTACGATGTAAAAGAAGTATTGTGAGCGCAGAAAATTTTGGTATTCAGATTTCACCGGAAATATTTATTTTGATCATCCCTGAATCCATTTTGACTAGTTTCGGCGTGACGTCTGTATGTCTGTATCTCGCATAACTGAAAAACGATTAACCGTAAGATGTTGAAATTTTGGATTTATTACTATTCTAACATCTAGTTGTGCACCTCCTCTTTTGATTTCACTCGACTGGGCCAAAACGCCCAAAATGAATAAATTTGGAATTTATTAAGATATTTAAATAGGCCCTTATTGAGAGCTTTTCAACGATATATCATAAGTGGTACTTATTTTCACTGGTTCCAGAATTATTGCAAAATAAAATTTTAATTAATGAAATATATGGATCTTACAAGGGAAGGGAAGGCATCGATTTGAATCAGACTCATCTCCTACTTTTTTTTAATTTAAATATATTGATTTATTAATAATTATTAACCTCTGATTGTAAAAAAAATTACGATAAAAACAATTCAATAATAACAATTAAAAAAAATTATGAAAAAATATCAGAAGTTATTAATGAAATAGAATTTTATGTACTTTTCTTTTGTATGTACTTTTTACAGATATATATGTATTACGGAGCCGAATGTACGTGTTCGGATTTTACCAGATAAATACATCGTACTAAATTTTAAGTTTATCTACAGCTATTGGATAATTTTCTTGAACCATGTATAAAAGTTACAAAAACTATCTACGACATGCATCATTTGTCTGAATTATTGAGCCTTTATGTATAACTCAAAGAAAACTCTTTAGGAAAAAAAATAAAAGAAAAAGCGTGGACATAATTAGTATCAATGAAACCACAGCGAATCGCGAAACTAGCCAAATAAAACATTACTCAGAAGTAATTCAAGTTACCATCTTAGCACTAGACAATTTTCAACTAGCTTTTTGGGGAAGAGAGAATATTTACCCAGGACCTGATTACTGACAAAAACTACGAACCAGCCAGCTAAAATTAGCATTATAACTAATTTCTTCCAACAAATACAAAAACATCTTTTAAATTGGCTATAACTTTTTTAAAGAAATTCCTTGCGTATCCTTCAATTTTTCTGGCATATGCAAGAATCCAACTGAAGTATGAACAATTCATAATTGATAGAAAACAGTCAAAATTTTCTTATTTTATTTTTGCTTCCTTTAACTATTCGGATACATAAAATCGAAGAACTATAAAAAGGGAATACTATAAAAATCATTCAAACAGAAATGCATCCTAATCATGAATTTTAATTTAATCCGACTACAAGAAGCGAGGTAGGGCATACAAAAAATCTTATATATACTAAATATTAGAAACAAAAAATATTAATTAAACCTACGTACTACAGTTTAACTATTTATGGCTTATTCTTTATGCAATAATTTCAAGTACATATGAAACAATATGAATATTTGATACCTTCTAGAAGCAATCACTAAATCATGTCGAATAACTTTTAATTCGAAAGTTTTTTGGAAACCCAGACTCTTTTCGACGAATAAACCCAAGATAATCAAACAACTCACTTTTGCAATGATTATAACTACTGAACCACAAAGGGAGTTTAATTTAAATGTATACGTTTTCTGTGTGATCCTGCATTACTTCACTGATTCAAAAATCATACTTCCTGATTACAAAAATATCGAAAAAACTTAATATTTAACACAATTTTTTTGGGGGAGAGGATAACAAATAATGAGTTGAAACTGAAAAAACATTATTTCACGATTACATCTAATGCAGAGGTACATATTTTTATAAATTCACAATCCAATTTTCTCAGTATTTTCAGTTACTTTTTATTTATCGATGTTTCTTATATAGAACGTTTATATAATAAAAATTTCAATAATAATAATAATAATAATAAAGAAGTAAGTTATATAAATATACCCAACCTAAAAAAAATAAATCAATTATTTCATTTTTTCTTCAGTTTGTTTTCCTTTGGTTTTAAACACTTTTATTTAAATATCAGTGTAATATTAAAATATCAATAAATTATATCGAAATGGTTTTATAAAGTATCAACCCATCGGTTGATCTAGTGGTGAACTCGACATCGCAAATCAGCTGATTTTGAAGTTGCGAGTTCTAAGGTTAAAATTCAAGTAAAGGCAGTTAGTTACTTTTACGGATTTTAAAAATAGATCGTGGATACCGGTGCTCTTTGGTCGTTGGATTTCAATTAACCACACATCTCAAGAATGGTCGACTTCAGACTGTACAGGACTACACTTCATTTACATTCATACATATAATCCTCTGAAGTAATACCTTACGGTGGTTCCGGAGGCTAAATAGAACCAAAAATAGGTTTTATAAAGTATTAGTTACAGAATCCAATTTTTAATTACGTAGAAAATTCGCTTTTGGGTATTATTAATGTACATCAGCTGTTCTGATTCTATCATCAGCTATTGAAACAGCTAGTGATTTTTCTAATTAACCAGACATGAATTTAGAATATAATTACAAAATGTGCTGAGTTTGAATTCTGTCTGATCATTTAATATATTGTTATTATAAATCTGTGTGTCAATTTCAAGACCAAGGATACAAGCTCAAAAAAATTTTCACATCTTAACATACTGGAATATGTGAAATATATAAAAATACAACGAAATACTAAATGAAAGTCTAATTCAACATAATTTTTGAGCGCATTCTCTATTCGAGTCTACTTAATTACAACGATTACGTCAACTGTTACAACGGCTGACGGTAGGATCAGAAGAGCAAAGTAGGCAATGAAGATGAAAGGTTTGAAGAGAAATGTTTTAAATTTAATAATTAAAAATGTGTCATTAACGAAATCGGTTTAGTTTGTCGTTCAAAATTCATAGATTAAAATCTCTTTTACTGCTAACCATCAAGGAAAAGAATTGATTTTTAATAAACTATTATAAGAAATACACTGGAATCGATTCACATCCCTTCATGTTTTTGAAGGTTCAAATAAAACTACAAAATGCAAATTACATTTCTACGCTCCCAGTAAATATATCTTGTTCAGTGTCACATCTGAATCATTTATAGCTGACTTTTCTTATCTGTATGTTGGAATCTGAAAATTTAGTACCGGAGTTTATGATATATTTTCTCATAACCTAGTAACAGAATCGTTTATGAACATCCTTTGTTTAAATTACTAAAAATATCATCACTAAATTATATATACGAGTAAAACTAAACCAATACATAAAAAGCTAATGTTTTGTTCAATATTTTTACTTAGTTAAGGAATATACAACTATATTTTTAAGCTAACCACTTAAAACTCTATGATAAAAAAGAAGAAATTCAAGAGAATACAAATTATAAAATTGTTAAACATTTTTATCACGCGGTTTATATTATTATAGCCTAATTTACTTAAATTGTATTTAATACGCTAAACAGTTACCAGCAGTAATTTAAAAAAAAAAATTTACACAATGTATATTTAAATTTAGAATTCTCAAATGATACTCAACACAAGAAAGCTTAAGTTCGCTAATTCATAGAAAAGAAGATTTTTAAAAATCATGATTTTACAAACTTCCAATTCTTTTTCACGTGAAAGATAACAAAATAAAATATAAAAATATTAATCGATATGAAATTTCGATTAAACCTGAACAAAGGTCTAAAACGTCTGTGCGGTTCCTCTCCTACAGTGGAATGAAGAATACGATTTAGTGATTTTTATCGATTTATGTATTTTATTTTGTATTTATTGTTGTCACTTGTCTATGTTTGTTATTTATTGTTCCTATTTCTTTATTGTTTAATTTGTTCTTTATGATTTTTGTTGTTTCATATAATACTACATGATAGTGTTACTGTAGTCGCTAATCACTATAATTGTTGATGCGACTATAAAAAAAAAAAAAAAAAATAAATAAATGTATATATAAAAATACTGAAATAGGGATAAATCGATATCAATTTCGTTAAATTAAAAAAAAAATCCAATAAAAATTATGAACAGTTGTAGGATTATCCCGTCACGCGACTTTTTCCTGATGAACGGCTTACACACACAGCTTAATTAAAAATATTTATCATTTAATTGAAATACAATATTTTTTGTTTATTGAATTCAATGATTCTAACTAAAGCACATGCGCATACCATATTTTATTCATGTGGGTATGGCGGCGGTATTAGCAACCACTTTAAATAATGTTTATACTTTAAATATTAATTTATTTAATTCTTCCGCTCACCTCTAACCTCACAACATAGCCGATGACTACAGCAGTAGGCCGGCAGCTAAGGGAACGTGTGGTATGTAAGAGAGGGGGTGACGGGTTAAGATCCAACTTTGATGGGAAACAAATTTGTGAACCCAACGAGATGCTAATAGAAAAAACTGCAACGAAAGAGACCCACTTTATGCCTTTTACAAAATTTAGCCGTAGTCCGAAAATTATTGCTATTTTTTGAAGAGGGGTGCAATTTAGGAAAAAAATATTTTTACAAAAAAACATTTTTTTTTATAATGTTCACAAATTTTTTTTTTTAAAAACCCAACGAAAATAACCCCTTGTACTGCCTTCTGTAACTTTTCAAAATTAAAACCATTTTAAGGGTGGGGGTGAAATCTAGCAAATTTTTTTTTACATAAGTTGTTTATTAATATTTACAAAATTATCAAAAAAATATCTAACCTTAATTACGCAAAATCTGGAGACTATTTAATGTTTCTCCTACACCCCTCACCCCGTGACCTTTTGAATTAAAAATTTAATAGCATAAATATTCGTACTACAGAAATATTATAGCCAACTTTGGTGAAAATCGGTCGAGTACTTCTGGAAAAATGAGGCGATTACACGCCAACATACATACGTACGTACAAAAGTTTGGCACGGAAATTTCGATGCCATTTTTTTTGGTTTTCGGCGTTCTTAAGGGTCAATTCGTCAAGATTCGGTGAAAACCGGATATGCCCAATTTTGACCGATCACCATGCTTTCCTTTATATGTAGCTATAGCTGCTATATAGATGGGAAAGTAAAAATTGCGAAAATATAGTTCACCTACCATCATTAATGCAAATAGATGTTAGATGTATACAAATGTCATTTCACTTGAAAATAACCTCACTGACTACACAGAATATTCAACAGATTCATATTAACTAAATGCCTTTAAGTGTTTAAACGTTTCAAAGCTTTCGTTTACGGAGAATATGTATTTCCTGTTGAAATGTAATCATCAATAGTAATTAACAAACTAGTTAGTTTGCACAGTTATTGATTTGTGATTAGTAAATAACCTTACTGAGTATTGATTTGGCATGTTTACCTTATCCTGTATTTCAAACCCGATGCTAAATAAACAATAAATAGCATACTGCGATAAAATTAAGTTTACTGAAATTCTCATTACCATCATAATAAAGTTAACAAAACAGGGCAAAAAAAGTTACACTCTAGTTAAAATCGTGTAGAAAAAGTAAGCATTAGTTATAATACCTAGTATGATCTCAAGAGTGTATCATAACTTTATGGAATATCAGCTCGTTCATTACTTAAAATGTTTAAATGACAGAAAGAATTATACGAAAGTTAGGGTTTTTTTTACATTAAGTAAAAACACGAAATTTATCATGTGTTAGTTTCAGTGCTCTTAAAGCTAATAAACTGTAAATTGAAATTATTTTTAGCCCTTGTAAACATTCATAAAGACAAGTGAAGAGAAAACAACACGCTCTCAAGTACTCAAAAATCAAGTTTGTGAAAATCATTTCGTTATTAAACATTATTAAAATTATAATTTTCTACGTATTAATATTAATATTTAATATTTAATTAAAAGCACATTGAATAAAAATAATTAAACCGCCATGCATTTTGCCGACAATTTCAATCCTGCTACTTTATTTTAAAAAGCATAAGTTTTTGCTTTTACTACATTAACTTCCAGCTTCAAGAAGCGGTAGGGTTTTTTATTTTTCATTTAAAAAGTTGAGTTCTCAACTTAATCTGACGTGATTTATTTTCATGCAACAAATTTTCTATATTTCACACCATTTAGTAGGTTATTTCAGTAAGAGCCATAACATTTCACATCTGTCACACCTAATGTCAGAAAAACTGAAAGAAAAAAAATGTTTTTTTTTCTGTCCCGTCGCCTTCACCACGACTGTCGCGGTTGGAGGCCCCACTCGCTTCCTCACCAGGACTCGACTCCCCGAATATAAAACATTAGTTATTCTTAAAAGTGTAGAATTGTATTTATTTATTTTTTACTTATTAATGTGTACGTTGCAATCTGTTCAACTAATGAACGAAAGCAACCCGATTTTCACAAATAAAACAAAATAACGCAATTTTTTTTAACTTAACAATATTGACTACCAGTTTAGGTGAAATACTGGTTAGAAGGGATTATAAGTTGATGTAACCTCTACGCCATTCCTTAATCTCTTTAAAAAAAAAAAAAAATATATATATATACACTCACATACACACACGAATATATATATAAATATGTATTATTAAAAAATTTATCAGTGGATACACAAAATTTATTACGTCTTTTTTTCTGTTTAGCCTCCGGAATTACAGTAAGGTATTGCTTTAGAAGATGAATGAAGATGATATGTATTATGAGTGTTAAATGAAGTATAGTCTTGTACAGTCTCAGGTGGAACATTCCTGAGATGTGTGATTAATTGAAACCCGACAATTAAAGAACACCGGTATTCACGATATAGTATTCAAATCGTATAAAAATCACTGCCTTTTACTAAGATTTTAACCTTAGAACTCTCGACTTCGAAAGCAGCCGATGATGAGCATATTTTTTTATCTACCGAGAAATAACATAAGCAAGATCGAATCACCCAAATATTCTTTTTGTAATTTTTCTAAACAAATTCCATTTTGGTTATAGAAAAAATTCCTAGTAGCACGATTTATTGATGAATGATTAATGTAATGATTTCGCTCCCATAAAAAAAAACCGTTGTTCCTATAAAATGGAAAAAGTATAATTATAGAAAACGAATACTGTCGATTTTAGAGTTCATAATTATGCAAAATTTCATAGCCAAATTTCTCTAAAAAATTATTTCTAATATTTTGATAAATTTTTATGTTAAAGAGGACCCATTTTATTATTATTATTTTTTTTAATTTACTATGCTAAAATTCAATTTTTACGAAATGGTATATACTTTTATTAGTATTCAAAAATTAATTTCTCAAAAACAGTTCGTTTATTAATTATAATAAATTATATAATTATAATAAACACCATGTTTATTATTATTCGAGTGATAAATTAATGTACATTTTTTAAACAGTAGCAGATAATTTGTAATTGATTGCTACTTTAGAAATGTTGATTAGAGAATTTCATATTAAAAGAGAGTTCAATAAAAAGAGAGTAATAAGTTTAAGAATTAAAAATTGGTTTAAAAAAAATTACTAAAGGAATGGATAGATACATATCCATTCCAAATGAATAAACATTAGGAGTCTTCTTTACTACGCAAGAAATATTTCAGATCTTCTGAATTTTTGCTTTAAATTGGCAAAAAATTTTAAGACATTTCTGTTACCTAATGAACGTGTTTAAAAATAGATTATATAAATATCTTCAACTGGTAAGCTAGCAGTCACATGAGGTATTTATTATTAAATATTAATTACTTAGGAATATAAAAAAAATTTTATTATAAGAAGAAAAATTTCTAATTTTTAAATATGAAATTACACAAGGCGTAAATTTTTTATGAAATTGATTGATTATATCGTGAATTCTAAATGTATATATTCATGTAATACAATAATACGCAAGTAATTACGCAACCATGAATAAACCGATAACATTGTTAAATGTTAGTTAACTAAATGCCACTTCATGATGTGTGGGCTTAATGCGATTGTTAAATCGTATCCCTAGTTCTAGGTGACGCCCCTTAGGGATAGTAATCAAACAAATTTTACTGCAACCAGTCAACTCCATCGATGAAATTTTGTAATATTGTACTGTATCTCAGTATTAATAATCTAAATATATTAGAATATCAGTTTGATGTTCATACTCTACTGTAATCGGAGCAGATTAAAAATAATTCATGATTATTTTATTCACTTCCTACTAGTAATTCTAAAAACGATTATCAAATAATAATATGTTAAATTTGAACTAAATAAATATCTGTTCCTTATTCAGCTTTCTTGGAATACTTTCAGTTTTATTTAATTATTTTTTTACTTTTTTACTAAAAAAACACCAGACAAAATTTCTTTATCCCTCAAATTTCCTTCTTTTTTATTTTATTTTTCCCTGAATTATTTTCCATCAAAAAATTGGAATCGAATTTGTAGATTTCCTAAAAATTTATTTAAAAAAATTATATTCCCTGATATATTAACATAGTTTCCTTAAAATCAATCACCAAACAATTACATTAGTAGCTTACTAGTACAAAACAAATTTTAAAAAATTGAATGACATGATGATACAAATTTTAATCGGTTTACCAAAGTACACTGCTGCGTAAAATATGAAAAAATATCACAATAATAATAGAAATTTTTGTTTTAACTATCTTATTAAAATTACCATACATAAGTTAAACAGCGTACTCACTCGGATGGTTAGAGGCAACGGCAACTGAAAAGACCACAGACCCGGTGGGGATCCCCTTCCGGGGGAACGCTGACCAGAAACGGGGCGCATGCAGAAGACCTGTTCCGGCTGCCCGGGTGGTGTTGCTAGGAACGGCGTAGCCGGGCCCAGCAAAGCCACTCGGGTGGTTAGAAGCAGTGGCAGGCAATCGCCCCAGGATCGAGTTATGCTGGAAAAGTAGGGCCTCAGGTGAGCGGGTTGCGTAGAGGGGAAAAAAGTCAAATATAGTCTAATTAAATTAATACACCAAACAGTTATTTCATTACTAATTATAATAAAAAAATTAATATTTATTCTATTTAGTACCGTAACAGTAAGTCTTATAAACAAACTGATATGAAACTTAAATAATTACTGAAATGGCAAATTAAATAAACTCATAAAAAACAAACCCACCCGACATAACAGAGAATGCGAGAAGTGAAATTGGTTCCTCATAATCTTTTTAATCAATTGAATATACACGAATATACTAAAATATATATCCGCTCACACAAGTAACCGAAGTTACTGGATCTGTAATAAATATTATTATTTCCACAGAAAAAAGTAACTATGTCTAATCCTTACTCGAATGCTTTACATTTGTCACATTCATAAGAAAGAATAAGTTGCGTATGAGTAATAGAGATATAAGTACTAAATAAATATATCTCTTTATATGAAAAGCAGTGAAGTTAATTAACGTTACCGTAAATGGTATTTGAATTATAAAAGAATCGTTTATGTCTGGAAAAATTTCTTAACAATCGATTTGTTTAAAAAAACCACAACTCCTAAAATCTAACTTTATAAGCTTTAATCGGACAACGTAAGTAATTAAGTCTAACTCGCTTTAAAAAATTAGTTACCAATCAATATCCAGAAAATAATCTCCTAGATTGGATTTATGGCTGTTATATTTGGTTTCTAAAATTAGCAGTGAGGTTCGCACTAATACTAATTGTTGATAAAAACAAAGAGTTGTTAATCAAAACAGTAAGTACCATTTCATTAATTAAAATTTTATTTAGCTATAACTCTGGTACCAATGAAAGTAAATACCACTTATGATATATCGTTGAAAAGTTCTCAATGATTACTGCAGTTAACAAAAAATTCCAGAATTAAAAAAATTTGATTTTGGGCTTTTTTGGACACTTTTGATCCAGTTCATTGCAATCAGAAGGGGGGGGGGGGGATGTGCACAACTAGATGTTACAACAATCCTAAATCCAAAATTTCAACATCCTATGGCTAATCGTTTTTGAGTTATATACGTACAAACGTCACGCCGGAACTAGTAAAAATGGATTCATGGACGGTCAAAATAGATATTTCCGTTGAAATCTGAAAAAAAAAAAATTTTCGGGGATCACAATACTTCGTACAAGGAAGCAAAAAGTCCAATTTCGGACCTGGATTTTGCATTATTAAGTTAGAGAACACGGATTACGTATGATTGTTTTTTGTATTTAATATATTTATATACAGTGTGTGTGTGTGTGTGTATATATATATATATATATATATATATATTTTACCAGAATCAGTACTAGTAGTGAATGTAATAAAATTTTAATTTTTTATGTTTTTTAGAATTTTTAATGTCTTTTATATTACTGATTTTTTTTTTTGTTATTTCAATTATTTATTTTTTAAATTTTTTTGTTAGCACATTCTTTCATTTTTTGTTCAAACTAGAGAAGTATCGCATTCTTCTCGTTTTTTATTGATTAGATTAAAGCAGTACGATCTCCATATTAACACCCTCAGACCACAAAATCTCTCTAATAACATGCAAAACGCTGAAATATAAAGAATGTAATTCTTTACAAAAATTAAAATTGAATATAAGAATAAATAACATATAAAATTTTATGTGTTTTACAAAAAAATAAATAAAAACGTAGAAAAAATTTCTGAAACGACAAAAAGAAAATGATTTTCTTTGGGCTATATGTAAAATAAGCAATAACAGGTTAACGAAACGGATTTTCAAGTAATTCTGCGAAAAGATGTTAACAACAAGCTGGATCCAAGAAATCAAAAAATATCTAAAACGAACAATATAAAAGAGGTTGAAATAACAGAAAAAGATGCGTTTCGTCGGAAAGTGCAAAAGCAGGACTTCAAGGTGGGATAAGAAAAGAAAAGAAAAGAAATAAGATAAGAAAAGTGGAAGAAAGTGGTCCGAGAAAAGGAAAAAAATCATAACTAAAAGATGAGAGTACTGGAAGATAAGGAAATATCAAAGGAGAAGGAAAAGAAACTGTTACGGAGTTTTTAGGCGGCCATAACCAAAGAAGAAGAAAAAGAAAATAAATAAATTTCTACACTTTTTTAAGAAAATTAATTTCAAAAAATAGTTGAATTTTTTAAGAAATATAAACTATTTTTAAAAACTTCTGTGAAAATACTTCCCCTCATGTTTAAATTGTTGAATTGCCTCTTGTAAGAATATTTCTGATGACATTGTATACATATCATGATCTTTTTGTGTATGACACAAAATTATCTATAGATTTCCAGGTTAGCACTAAATTATAAATAAAGAGCAACTATTAGACCGGGCTGGTCTAATGGTTAACTCGTCGTCGCAAATCAGTTGTTTAACACCTGAAATAGAAACTTCTAACGTTTAAATCCTGGTAAAAATTAGTTGATTTTATACTGATTTAAATACTAAACGGCGGATACCGGTATATTATGACGGTTGGGGTTCAATTAACGACATTTCTCAGGAATGGTCGGCCTGAGTATTTACTAGACTAAACTTCATTTACATGTCATACATATCATCCTCATCTCAATGGACCGTGAGGGAGTTGCATATTGTTCACTCGTTGTACAGACTGCAACGTAAACGAGGGGAAAAAAATATGTTTCGTATATTAATATTTTGGGTAGTTGTACATCCCGTTCTGTAAGAGATAGCTACATGGTTTTAACAAATAAGATTTATGAGAAAGAGAAAATTTTATTCTGGTATTTCATTTATAAAGTACGAGTAAACTGTTCTTGAGACATCAACTACTTATAGAAAATTTTATTTTAGTAGATGAGTGACATTATTTTTCTTTACGAATTCTACCTATGTGCTTTATATAATTACGACAATAATTTGTTTAAGATAAAGTAGAAAGATTTCTGTTTTAATAGCTTGGTTTATTTCAATTGACCAAACAAAGAAAAATAGTACTGCACATTGTAAACATTAAGAAATGATTTCTGTAATCAATATATATTTTTTTTAAATTCAACGTAGGTTCTAATAACTTAAATAAAAAAACAATTTTTCAGCATATTTTAAACAGAAGTTCATTTCCTCTCCTTCAGTGATAGTTTTGAGATTTAAAGTTGTGAAAATCTTACTAAAAGATTTCTGGAGATAAAAATTAAGAACTTATCGAGATGATTTTCTATTTTATGTTTTATTATTGCTGGTACGTGATTTTAGCCATGAACGACCTAATTTTATAAATTAAAAAAAAATGAATTTTTTTAACTAATTCCAACAAGTTATACGAAAAAATCTTAATAATGCTTGCGAACTCTTCACTTGCTAGGTTACATTTCAGTAAAATATTTCAGGGAACAAGAACTGAAGAAAAGAATATCTGAAACAATAATCGTGATTCATAATGTCTGCAACCTGGAAAAACTCCGTAGTAATATAATTTTCATAAATTCAAACCATTTTTACTTCCTTGTACGAAGTAAAGGAAGTATTGTGATCGCGAAAAAATTCGGTTTTCAGATTTCAACGGAAATATCCATTTTGACCATCCCCGAATCCATTTTGACTAGTTCCAGCGTGACGTCTGTACGTTCGTTAGTATGTATCTTGCATAATTCAAAAACTATTAGCCGTAGGATGTAGAAATTTTGGAATATCTGTAAAATGTAGTTGTGCACCTTCCCTTTTGATTGCCAATGACTGGACCAAAGTGTCCAAAAAAGCTCAAAATCCAAACAATTTGGATTTTGGACTTTTTCTTAAGTGCAGTAATAAGCCCTAACTGAGAGCTTTTCAACGATACGTGGTACTTATTTCATTGGTTTCAGAGTTATAACCAAATAAAATTTTAGTTAATAAAATATTTGTACTTACAAGGAGAAGGCACATCGGTTCGAATCCGACTTCATCTCCTTTTTTAATTTTTTTTTTTTTTAATTTAAGTATATTGATTTATTAATAATTATTAACTTCAGATTGTAAAAAAATTACAATAAATAAATAATAATAAATTACATTATTGTTATTACAAAAAATAAATATACAATAAATAATTCAATAATAACAATAAAAAAAAAGATATAAAATATATCAGAAATTAGTGAAGTAAAGTTTAATGTACTTTTAATTTTTTTTTAAATGTATAGAAGTATATATATATATATATATATATAATTTAATTGGCGTACAAGGAAGTCATATAGTGTCCACATCAGATTTTTTTTTTATAGGAACATTTTAATATCTATCCTACCCGACCACCAATAAAAAATAATAATAGCAACAAGTGACTTAATAGTAAAGAAATTAAGTTAAATAAATAATAATTAAGTTATTTCGTGATTATAGGTTATAAATTGTTAAGATATCAAGTCAAATCGAAAGTAAAATCACAGATATTACACACTTGCGTTGCGCGCGCGCTTGTGTATAGATGCTTACACACTTCCACAAATTTAAAACCGATTAAAAAAATTTCAATATTTTTCTATTGAGGACGTCAGAACATGAAAAAACTAAAAGACTTGAGGGTTTTTTTATCTTTAATAAATTTGTTATGAACTGTAATAGTTGAAAATTGTTAAAAATAATATTTTAATTTGATAATTAGATGTATAGGATATGATCTATTTTATTATTTTCGATATTAACATTTAAAAAAATTAAATCAAGCAAAGGTTGTAGTTTTTTTTTTAATTTGAATTAAGCTAAATATTATTTTTTTTATTGGATTTACTAATAATCACAAATATTTTTACAGGTTCACTGATGAAATTTCGAAAAACTACTAAAAAGTGCAAGTTTTATTAGTGTTGGGATGTTGGGGAGATTGCAGAAGTTGAATTTATCGTTCTTCAGGTGACAATCCAGCCTAATGTCTGTGTGAGGTAACGTAAATGACGTAGTTTATAAAATACAATGGTTGATTTACATTGCAAACGGGATTTCGTGTTTGACGAACGGACCTGAAATGAAATGAGAACGTGTCCGTTGTCCGTTTCATGTCCCTCTCTTAATTAGTACCCTATAGTATTCAGTCAAACTATTTTCAGTAAACCAAGTAAGTCGGATCTAATTGACTAACCATATCGCAGGATGGTCGGATATACAACGTAAATACTGAAATGAGACGATTCAGCAATATTTTAGAATAAATTTTCGAGTATAAAAGGTTTTGAGAAAAATGTGTCTATTGATGTAAAGCACACACTATTCGCATTTTTTTGTTACAGCTAAATATCTAATTTTCCGCTTGTCAGTTTTTAAATTAAAATAATGCTGAACGGGAGTAAATAACGGAAATTTGACATTCTTATCTAAAACACAAAGGTCATATCCTAAAGATGCAAATTTAGACTATTGATTTTAAGCAACGTAATTTAAAATGTCTCCATTAAAAAAAAAAAAAAAATATTATTTATTAATCACTTAGGAAAACAGTTTAACATAGATTTAATTACATTTATGACACATCACAAACTACTATTTTTTTAAAAATTACAATGAGAATTCGTAAATAAATAAAAATAGCTAATTATTAAAATTGTATTACTATTATTTCTCCAATACAACAAAAATAAATATAAAAAAATCATATCTAGAAAAGCAAATACAATTTATAACAGAAACAAACATTCGTTGTTTATTTTCTATTACACAAGAATAAAACAATCTTCTGAAATGCTATGTGTTTTCGATTTCAGATTATCACAATGAACGTTAAATAATCATCACATAATTAAACTTATTTTGATTTTCAATCACCAGCCATTTTACATGTTGTAGACAATACTGAAGAGCTAATAGAAAAAGATTGGAAAATTTAGTATCGGTAAATTGTAGTATAAAAAACAACGAAAACGAATAACTTGTGATAACAAGTAAAGTTAATTTTACAATGAATGAAGTTGGTGGTTTAGTGAGGACGGTTGTGATTAACTCGCATAAAAATCTCTGACTAGGATTCATTTCAGGACGTTGATTGTAATTTAAAAGAGATCATGAAATGGCAATCTACCTTTATAAAAGAAGTATTTCAAGAAATAGGAAATGCTAAAAAAGTGTTCAAATAAGACGACAAGAGATAAATTAGCATCCCTTTTGGTCAATGTAAACAATTTTTATTTTTTTTTTAATTACAGAAAATAGTAAATTTCATTTTAGTAACTCAATGTTTAACTATTAGAATATTAGTGATAAAAGTCTTATAAATAAAATATTAATTTACGTTTCTAGTTGGTATAGCTTTTTAATTGTTCATTGGTAAGCGGTAATCAAAAGAAGATATAAAAATAATTCAGGACCGATATAAAAACCGATTACAAAATAACTAAAAGCAAAAGAAACTCTTTATATATATTTGTACTTTTTATAATGTTTTTAAAATTAATTAGTTTTACTTTATTGTTTTGTTGTCAAGGAATAGAACGCTCTTTTTACCTTACCATTAACATTCCGGTATTCATGGTAAATCGTTAGTTCGATTTCTCCGCGAATCGAAGTAGATTTCTCGTTTATAGTACGTCGTAAATTCAAAGTATATCGGGAATATTTAATAGAATAAAAACAATAATAAAATCGGCGTAATTAAATTACTAGCTAATATTCCATAAAACGTATTTAATATATCCGAATATTCCAATAATACATAAATTGTTATGTGACCTTGGCTTTAAGAACGAAAACAAACACCGATACCCATAAGATAGTAAACAAATTTTGTCATAATACCGATTAAAAGTGTCTTCAAGTTCTAGAAAAAAAAATGGGCAACATATGTATTTAAAATGAATAATAGTTGATCAGTAATTTTCTGTTCCCATTACGGGTGATGATTTCCTGATCTCCCTACGGTTTATGGCTTGGATGAATGACCACTCCTTGGAGCGCTACTGAATAACTGATTTCAATGAATCTGTTTCGTTTTGCAGGCTCTCTGTAAGTACATTATCCCTTCCTTTCTCAGTATCTATCCCTTTCATTCTCTTGCAATGGTATTCTGAAGATTTTAGCTTAACGCTGAGCATCCATGTTAAGGCTATGGAGACCTATAACTGTAGTACTTATACAGCTTAGCAAAGGAAAATGGATGAAGGCAATTACGTGGTTTTATGTCGTAAAATTCAGTTGGCTCTAGTTTGTTCATTAAATTTATTCTAATGCCTAAAGTATAAGAGATCTGTATTGCTTGTTCTATTGTTCTAATACTATTCTACAACAATAATATTTTACGAAGTTACAAATACAATGATATCATCAGTGCTACTTGCAATGATGTAAAAAAATTCTTTAGTATCTATTTGTATGATACTATATATAAGTAAATAAATTTATTTATTTATCTGTTTGTATAAAAAAACAGTTATTATTAATTTTTATTAAAAGAATAATCTCTCAATAAATGTTTCTAATAAGGCTACAAGTAATCGATATTAAACATACTAGATAATAAAGCGGCAAAACTGGAATAAATTAAAGAAAGTGCCGGCTCACAGAGATAATAGTGAGCTAAACAATACTATTTAGTATTACAGCGTAGAATGAGACCATGTAACAATCGAGTCACAGACATAGAGACAAGATGAGTTCGTTGGACGCGCATCATTTAACTTGTACAAAACATCGGCGCACTAACCTATACACAGTACAATTACTGTTACGTTAACAAATAACGCCGACCTACCTCGATTCGTTAAATACAAAATACAGATTGTGAGATTGCAATATGCTACTTACGTTTAATTCAACGAAATCATTTTAACTAAAAGAGGTAGTAGTTTCAAGTTGAAAATCATATTTTCATATTATTACTAGTAATTATATTAATATGCGGCAAATATTCTGCTATATTTCCGCCAATAATTCAAAGTAGTACTATAGAAGTCAACATGGAACATACTTTTCTTTCCCTTAAATTAGATAAAGAAACGATCTTGGGATAAATTGTAAGAAGTTATAGAATGTTTTTAAAGCCACACTTTTTATTCCGCTAGGATATAACCGTAGTCAAGGAGTGTAGAAGTAGGATCAAAACGTACAAGAATAGCGAAATGAAATTTTGATTATTTTCCGCCTAATTTTTAGTACATTACCAAGGAATATTTGTAATATATTTTACGGAATCCACAACATCAGGTATCTTTAAATTTAAAAGTTAAGTCAAATTTAAATTCCTAGTGTAATTAGTCATTCATACTTTCACAGTCAATTAACTAACGATTTATTTTCTATTTAATTTAATACCAAGAACAAATATTAAACTATGAATACACAGAATTTTTCACGGAATAATTTTCAATTTTATTAACAACCTAACTTAAATTAGTTTTACTTATTTTACGTGTACAGAGCATTTCACGAAGAATTTAACAGACTTTGAATTTAACAGGTGAAAATAAAGAATTTCTTAAAAACATACGTTCGGAAACGTTTCATTGGCGAGTGTCTGCTGGCAAGAAATGTTACTTTGATTTCCACGCCTTCAGTAAGTTTAAGTGGAACTGTAATTCTTGGGATCTAAATTAAGGGGTAAATTTGATGGTTTCATGTGCAACCAGACTCGAAAAAAATCGATCCTAAAATTATATTTTTAGTAGTTTTAGGGAAATTTGGGGGGAAAAAACTTGGGGTCGAAAAACACATTATATTATTTTTGGTGTAAAGTAACTTTGTTAAATGCGTAATAAACTCATAAAGATTTAAACAAAACTTGCAGACAATTTGATTCTGAGTAAATCTATACGAATAAATATACTGAAACTAAATAAAAAAATAAGTACTTAAAAATTTATTAAAAATAAAACATGTCAAAATGCGGGACATTTTAACTAAGATTAAACCAAATAAAATTTTTCAATTTTGATCCCCTAATTTGGTTTTCAAGAATTACAGTCTGGTTTAATTTTTACGAAGGTGCAGAAATCAGGGCGAAATCTTTCGCAAACCTACACTCGCTAACGAAGCATTTCCGAATCAATGTTTATATGAACGTTCTTTATTTTCACCAATAGAACACGTCCTGAAAGTCGGTGACATTTTCGTAAATCACTCTAAACATTTTTTTCTTATAAATTATACAAACGAGGACTGTCTTAAAGTAACTTAAGTTTTGAAATAGAAAACCAACCAAATAAAAAAAAAACAATTTTATTATATACATTTGAAAGGGACAATCTTCAACTATTTTTCTACATAGTCGCCATTTAAATTTAGGTATTTATCATAACGATGCACAAGCTTTGCAATTCCTTCTCTGTCGCCTTAGATTTTTGGCACCCATCTTGTGATAACCAAGCTTCCCCGATACAATTTCATGCAGTAAACTTCATGAAATTTGGGGAAAATACAGCGAGAGTTCCGTAATCGTAATGCGGTGATTTTCACAAATTTTATTGTTGATTTTCACCGTCAGTTCATCAGTCACAAGGCTAGGCCGAGTACTGCAGACCACATCATGAACATTGGTGTTGCCATTTTTAAATTGAATGCACCACTGCCTCACTTTATCTTCACTCATTATTCCATCTCCGTACACCTCACAAAGTTGCCGATGAATTTCAACTGGTCTGAGGTTTTTCGCCAGTAAAAACCTAATCGCTGAACGCACCTCACAACTCGCGGGATTTTCTACTGAAGCGAACATTTCAATAATTCACAACGAACAAAGTAGAAAAATCACTGTCCAAACTCTACGACAGCATGATGCGTACTGAGTGTAGAAGCATTCGGACGCCAAGATGGCGGCTCTATTCCCACGCATCCTCCACTCTATGCACAAACCACAAACGTAAGTTACTTTCTGGACCGCCCTCGTGTGTGTGTGTGTGTGTGTGTGTGTGTGTGTGTGTGTATATATATATATATACACAGATAATTTTAACACTAATTTTTTTCTGAGCACAGGTTTGCTTTGCTAAATTGGATAATAAGTTTTATTAAGTCTGATTTTTCTGATACTGTACATCTATTTAAATGGACCTAATATTTTACTAGATATATTAGATAATGTATTAGAATATACTACTAGATATATTAGAATATATTTTTATTAGATTTATTTTACGTTCCTAATATTAATATTATACAAGTTAATATTTAAATTTGAATAAAAAATTAATTAAAAATGAAAAAAATCCATCACAACACGAAAAAATTTCATAAATAAAGCATAAAATACAGTATATAACCATTAACTTATATCAGACAACTTACCTCAAACACATTTCTTATATATGCTTGCAGAAAAAAAAAATCGGCTCAAATTAATTTTCATTTTCAAAATAAATATTAAGACATAATTATTATATATTTTCAGTACATAACGTTTTTCTTTACAGATTACGAGTAAAAATTATTATATGATGGAAAACTCCAGAATACGAAATAATACAAGAAATTCTTGAATAGTTTAGTAAACGATGGCTTTAAGAATAATTTTAGGATTTCTTTATAACGCTACTTTTAAAAAGGAAATCATGAAATAATATTACGAGTCAAAACCAAATACTACACTTTTAAATGCTGAACAATAGATTAATGTTAACAAAGACGACGAAGTATGTCCAAAAATTATTTGATTTTTTTTTCTGTAAATGTATTTGATTTCTGTAATCAATACTTTTTTTTTAAATTCAACGTAGGTTCTAATAAGTTAAATAAAAACAAATTTTTTCAGCATATTTTAAACAGAAGTTCATTTCCTCTCTCCTTCAGTGATAGTTTTTGTGATTTAAAGTTGTGAAGATCTTAGTAAAAGAATTCTGGAGACAAAAATTAAGAACTTATCGAGATGATTTTCTATTTTATATTTTATTATTGCTGGTACGTGATTTTACCCATGAACCTTTATAAAGTTAAAAAAAAAAAAAAATTTATAACTAATTCTGACAAGTTATACAAAAAAATCAAATAATAATGTTTGCGAATTCTTCACTTCCTAGGTTAAATTTCAGTAAAATATTTCAGAGAACAAGAAATGAAGAAAAGAAAATCTGAAACAATAATCGTGATTCATAATGTCTGCAACCCGGAAAAACTCCGTAGAAAAATAATTTTCATTAATTCAAACCATTTTTACTTCCTTGTGCTAAGTAAAGGAAGTACTGTGATCGCGAAAAATTCGTTTTTCAGATTTCAACGGAAATATCCATTTTGACCATCCCCGAATCCATTTTTACTAGTTCCAGCGTGACGTCTCTACGTACGTAAGTATGTATCTCGCATAACTCAAAAAATATTAGCCGTAGGATGTTGAAATTTTGGATTTAGACTATTTGTAACATCTAGTTGTGCCCCTCCTCTTTTGATTGCAATCGACTGAATCAAAAGTGTCCAAAAAAGCCCAAAATTCATAACGATTTTCTTTACAGATTACGAGTAAAAATTATTATGATGGAAAACTCCAGAATACGAAATAATAGTAGTAATTCTTTAATTAGTTTACTAAACGATGGCTTTAAGAATAATTTTAGGATTTCTTTATAACGCTATTTTTAAAAAGGAAATCATGAAATAATATTACGAGTCAAAACCAAATACTACACTTTTAAATGCTGAACAATAAATTAATGTTAACAAAGACGACGAAGTACGTCCAAAAATTATTTGATTTTTTTTTTTTTTTTTTTTTTTTTTTAAAGAGTCGAGGAAAACTACACGTGATTCATTTCGTTTTTTTCCTTGTTGATAGTTAATTACTATTCCATAATATTTTTTTTCTCCGTCGATTTTTCCGCCTCTTGGAGCCGGATTTGCGACTAAGCATAAACTGAGCTCCAAGGGATGCCATCGCCTCAAACTTCCTCGGAAGGGCACAAGGCTCCGCCCAGGTAGCCGGGACTCGGTCTTTCTTGCTTGCCGTGCCTCAAATGAGGGGATCCCAAAAGGTTCCGCCACTGGGAATCCGGTCTTAACGCCTCGCCTCTAACGAGGACCCCGTAATCTTTTTCTTCAATCGTATTTCACTTTTTCATGTTACTATTCCGCGTACGATAACAGAATGCGTTTAACAAGAATGGAGAAACAAATATTGCCAAAATTATGGTGATATATAAGCTTAAATAATAAATATGGTCTAAGATAAAGTGTAACAAACGTTCAGCGACAACGTTACGGGGGTTTACACGAATGAAAAAATTAATACATAGCCATTTCAATAATAATTGTATTTTGGTGGAAAATGATCAAAATAATTTAAAAAAGAGATATGTTTTTCCTTACCAAGCAGAGGTTAATTATAAATATTGTTTTAAGTCCAGAACATCAAACAGTTAATAAAATCGATTCAGAAGTTTTTTCATCTCTCTCATAATGCCGTTCTTTACAAAAAGATCAAGTCAATGGGAATGACTTGGAACTGGACACACAGTCATTTTGTAGTCCCGTTCCACGTACTCGGTCGAGAACGCGTTTAAATTAGCATACGATTTCTTAAGTTCGTCAATCACCTTATTCTCGAGAAATAATTTCCATTTTATATATGATTATATGGAAATTTGAAAAAAGTTTGCATTTTAAGGAGATGTTGAATCACAAAAACAATACGCCAAGAGATCATTACGAAAAAACCTTCAATATACAGCTGTATGCCCTTCCGAAATGATACTTCCAATAATACTACCACTTTTATTGCGAAAGCTAAAATAAGCGTGTTGAATCATAAAAACAATACTTTTGAAGGAGATTAGAGCTTGTACGCGAGATAATTGTTTTAACACTCAAATTTGATACATTTAAAAAAACATCTTATTAAACAAATCTCTCTAATAATCAACGTAAATCCGTGATTTATAAAACATCTCAATTATTAACGGTATTTTATTTTAATGGGAAAAGATTTAAACTGAAAGAGGCAGTAAAAATAGGAACAACATCCTTGTTAAGAAATAAATTTGAAGTCTTTTAGCCTACTAACAAAGACGTAAAATTTATAAGTATGAAGATAAGTTTCATCACTTATGTATCCCAATTTAACCGCAGAAAAAAAATAAAAGAACCATAAAAAAGCGACTGAGTTTATCTGACAAATTAAACAACATTCGTACCCTACATATTCATTTAAATAGAGAGTAATCTACATCTTAGCATATTTAAATTATATATAGCAACCTATTGAAGTACGAAGCATTTTTTAAATCGCACGAATAAATATAATATATATAATAAATAAATATAAATCGCAATTTTTATAGTAATATAAGTACATAATCGTATTACTAACGTGAGTAAAACAATTTACTGATAGGATTTTGTGGTTATCAGGTGCAATTACTAGCAAGTAACTAGAAATCAAACAAAAATGTAATTATAAGAAAATGTAGGCCGTTAAGCATTATACGACTTATAATTCTAAGAACTAAACGTAGTTTAATAAAAATATGACATACGAGTATATACTATATACATTGTATAAACAATAATACATATAAATGTAAATGCAAGTTATTAGAATTGGTTACTTTTTTTTATAAGAGAACAAGAAGTAAATCAGAGTAATAAATAACCAGTTTATTTCTAGAGATAGATATTGAAGAAAAAATTATGGTGAGAGGTGGAAATACTTTATTTTAACCTTTAAATCGGAGAAATACACGTGGAATAAAAATAACAGTAATATTGTATAAAAATCTGACCCGTACATAAAAACACATTATCAAAACTCCTTATCATTAAAATATTTCATAATAAAACAATAAGATATCTGCAGGATATTTTAATAAGTGTAGGCTTATATTTAAAGTTTTAAAATATTGTTTAATATCGATTAATAAAAAAGTAAAGAAATAATTTCTTTGTTTTCCACTGAAATAAAATAAAATTGTGTAAAATAATCAGAAATTAGAGTTTTTGTACCATCATTCTGATGATGTTATCTGTTCATTAAGATATGATATATATACAACAGTGATATTTTTAACCGGAACAAAAGTATAGTATGAATACCAAAGAAAAATAAAAAGAATTATTTTTTATAAAATGATTCTGAAAAGATAATGAAAAAAACAAATATTAAAATTGCAAAAAACGTTTAATTTTGTTATTACCTTATTAATATTAAACAATTGCTTTTTATACTGTTTTATTTACAATCAGTTAAACATTGCAGATCTAAAACTGATTTGTGGAATCACGAATAAATTTCATGAAGGAAAAATCGTTTAATATCGAATGTAAGTTAAGGAATAGAGTAACTGTTACGATGATAAAATGAATATGATCAAATTAGTAAGATTATTAAATGTAAAATTATAAGAGAATATTCAAATTTAAATTCGCAAAAAAAAAAATAATATATTTAATGAATTGGAAATAAGACGTACAGATAAACGATTTTTATTTTATGAAAAACTCGTTAATTGAGAAAAAATTTAGAGGGAAAAACTGTAAGAGAATAAAAGTATTAAAAGGTATAAACACATAATAAAAAAAAGATGGATATGTTCAGTACGATAAGATTAAGGTTTACTAAAAACATAAGACGTGAAGAAATATATAAAAGCAATAAAATGAGTAACAAAAAACATTACTATTCCATTTAATTAAAATATAAAAAATAATTTCAAAATAATTATCAGCCTAACGCTATTTCAGGAAATACAATAGTAAATCAGTGAATGTATATTGTTATGTCAAATAAAGGGAAATTAATTTTAATTGGATATGTAAAAACAAAGGTTCGATAGTAATAGGAATCATCATAGTCGATTGGATATAAATGAATACAGTAGTTATATACTAAGCATTAGGTGGAATATTGTAACGTAATTCAAAGGATTCCTCTGTCATTTGAATTAACATTTAATAGAAAATATCTATCTATTTTGCAACAATGATTGGAACAGATAATTAAATTAAATTGATATATTCAAACTAAACTTTAATTAAATAAATATAGAAATCTAATTCCTTCCTATCCACAAAGTGGATGAACTTATGAATAAATCTCTTAGGTTATTACAACACGGTTTAATTGTTTATTCAAAATTCAGGATTGTAGTCTAAAAATGATGTTGAAAAAAGAACGAAAAATGTAAAAAAAACTTTATATATTTTTTAATTTTTTATATTATAAAAGTAATACTAGGAGTATTTATAGATTTACTCTGTTTCCCTATTCATTTCATAATTATTAAAATAACAGGAGCTTTTCGTTATACCCGTTGTCTACAATAAAATAACAAAAACTGTCTATTCAAGGGGAAAATTTATTCAGAAACTGACTATACAAGAGAGGATAAATGTTTAGAATTATTAATTAAATATTTTGAACTAATTATGAATTGTTAATTCAATATTTAAATAAAATTATTGATAAAACTTACATGCTAATTAAATATATGCTATTATTTTTTTAATGAATTCTTCTTCAAGGTAAAAAAATACCGTTTCACGAATGAATTTTAATTTCACAGGGAAAAAATGTAAATTCATTCATCATACTTTGATCATAAAATTATCAAAAATCCTTGTAAAACATTAAATGAATATGTGAGTATTTCTGATATATTTTTCGTATGTACTGAAATTTATTGAATTTTTTTATTTTTTGAAATGTACTGAATTTTTTAATTACTGAAATTTATAAGATGAAGACACCAATCAAATATTTAAAAATGTCGAAAAATCAAAGGAGTGGTATAATAAGAACCGTTTATTTTCGTTCACGTTTTAAAATTTCTAAATGATAAAACGAAAAAGAATCCTCTAAATTGCGAGTAACGATTCACATTTGAGTGTTATAACACTCAAAATATAATAAAACATTTTGTACAAAATAAATTTCGGCATTTATAATAATAAATTGCCGTTCTGCATTGTTTTTGAAAAAAGATGAGATTAGTAAATGAAATATTAAAATTTAAAAAAAATTTGTATGTATAAGTACACCGATATATAATACGAAAGGTAAAGTCGATAGATGGGAGGAATATGTTGAAGAGTTATACGGAGGAAATGAATTAGAAAATGGTGTTATAGAGGAAGAAGAGGAAGTTGAGGAGGATGAAATGGGAGAAACAATACTGAGATCTGGATTTAAGAGAGCATTAAAAGATTTAAATGGCAGAAAGGCTCCTGGAATAGACGGAATACCTGTAGAATTACTGCGCAGTGCAGGTGAGGAAGCGATTGATAGATTATACAAACTGGTGTGTAATATTTATGAAAAAGGGGAATTTCCGACAGACTTCAAAAAAAGTGTTATAGTAATGATACCAAAGAAAGCAGGGGCAGATAAATGTGAAGAATACAGAACAATTAGTTTAACTAGTCATGCATCAAAAATCTTAACTAGAATTCTATACAGAAGAATTGAGAGGAGAGTGGAAGAAGTGTTAGGAGAAGACCAATTTGGTTTCAGGAAAAGTATAGGGACAAGGGAAGCAATTTTAGGCCTCAGATTAATAGTAGAAGGAAGATTAAAGAAAAACAAACCAACATACTTGGCGTTTATAGACCTAGAAAAGGCATCCGATAACATAGACTGGAATAAAATGTTCAGCATTTTAAAAAAATTAGGGTTCAAATACAGAGATAGAAGAACAATTGCTAACATGTACAGGAACCAAACAGCAACAGTAATAATTGAAGAACATAAGAAAGAAGCCGTAATAAGAAAGGGAGTCCGACAAGGATGTTCCCTATCTCCGTTACTTTTTAATCTTTACATGGAACTAGCAGTTAATGATGTTAAAGAACAATTTAGATTCGGAGTAACAGTACAAGGTGAAAAGATAAAGATGCTACGATTTGCTGATATATAGTAATTCTAGCCGAGAATAAAAAGGATTTAGAAGAAACAATGAACGGCATAGATGAAGTCCTACGCAAGAACTATCGCATGAAAATAAACAAGAACAAAACAAATGTAATGAAATGTAGTAGAAATAACAAAGATGGACCACTGAATGTGAAAATAGGAGGAGAAAAGATAATGGAGGTAGAAGAATTTTGTTATTTGGGAAGTAGAATTACTAAAGATGGACGAAGCAGGAGCGATATAAAATGCCGAATAGCACAACCGAAACGAGCCTTCAGTAAGAAATATAATTTGTTTACATCAAAAATTAATTTAAATGTCAGGAAAAGATTTTTGAAAGTGTATGTTTGGAGTGTCGCTTTATATGGAAGAGAAACTTGGACAATCGGAGTATCTGAGAAGAAAAGATTAGAAGCTTTTGAAATGTGGCGCTATAGGAGAATGTTAAAAATCAGATGGGTGGGTAAAGTGACAAATGAAGATGTATTGCGGCAAATAGATGAAGAAAGAAGCATTTGGAAAAATATAGTTAAAAGAAGAGAGAGACAAACTTATAGGCCACATACTAAGGCATCCTGGAATAGTCACTTTAATATTGGAAGGAAAGGTAGAAGGAAAAAATTGTGTAGGCAGGCCACGTTTGGAATATGTAAAACAAATTGTTAGGGATGTAGGATGTAGAGGGTATACTGAAATGAAACGACTAGCACTAGATAGGGAATCTTGGAGAGCTGCATCAAACCAGTCAAATGACTGAAGACAAAAAAAATGTTTATTAAATAATTTTAAGCCAAAACTTAATCATTATCTTCAATAGAAGATAGAAGTGTTTTTCTATACACTTTTGCTTTCAAAATAATGTTAATATCTTACTCTTATTTACTTACTTACTGTTAATACTCTTAAATATATATATTTTTTAAAATGATTTTTTATACCTCAGAATATAAAATATGCCCCATTTCTCTAAAATCTTGCTGATCTTTTTTAAACGGCACTTCACCCTTCTTCTAGTATCATCGCTTACGACGTACAACCACCAGGAAAGCATAATTATAATTTGTATCAAATAAAACAATTCAAAAAGATCCCCATATTTTTGAGAATGCAGATAATAAACTTAAATTATTGTTACATAAGTCGCGATTAGAAAATAAATATTATTTAACATACAGTTAACTTAATCTAATAAAACATATACGCTTCAAGATGAACATCCCTTATTAAGAAATTACCCTCCGCAAAGCCATCGTTTTCCAAGAATATTTCTTTACCCTTGAAATAACCTTTCACAATGTGTTCCACTACGGTAACTGAAAACTGCAATATTGTTGCGTCTATGCCTTGAATTAAAAGAAATATTTTCCTTATCTTTCTACACTAATATGACCCCTTCTCCTTCCATTTACCACATCTGAGAATCCTAAATCCTTGCATTAGAAAGCTGAATTTTGCTAAAATAAAATAAAATGCGGATAACATCATCCAAAAATGAAAATTATATATTGTACTCTAAGGTCACGAACAAACTCTACATAAAAAAAATTGAATTAATATTTTTTCATTATTAATAGCTGTAAAGAACCAAACTAAATTAAATAATCTGTATTATTAAATATAACAATACAGTAATAATATACTAATCTGTTTTATTATAAAATTTATAAGAGATTAAGATTAAAAAAAGACATGCCACAAATTTTTATTGATTTATATTAATGAAATGCGTGTTTCTAAACTAGGCGTTATTTTTCATCGTACACAATATAGTGGTGGCTTTGCTTTGTATAACATCTAATTTTAACATGACATTAAGTTTTTCAGCATTCTTACGATTAACGTCATTCAGAATAAGTTAAAGTGACTAATTCGATTCGCAAAGAAATACACTCAAAATAACGTATACTTTTATTAACGGTTGATGAGGAATTTTTTATTTAAAAACTAGTAATCGGATTGAAACGCTTAATAGCACGATAAAAAATTCACAAAAAACAAAATAGGAATCACTATGCGAGATACGACAGGTTAAATCTACTCAAATGTAAAATTCATTCTTAGCTTTATTTAAACAGTTGTTTTGCCAGTGATAATTTACCATTTGGGCATAAATTATTAAAAATGTTACTCTGAGAGTGGATAATAGTAACTATACTATAATATGGATTATAATCTACTGTAAAGCGGTGTAATCTAAAAAATAAAAAAAGTATATACATATATATGTTTATATAAACTACTTACATCTAATAAATAATATAATCATAGAACCAGGAGTATTAATAGTGACTATAATAATGCACTTATTATTCTACCGAGTTAACTTAAAAATTATAAAATTTAATATACATTTAGTCAATTAAAGCGATCGACTTAAGCGCATTACCTTTATTAATATAAAAACACCTAAACTTAAAAACAAAAAATCATATCCATTCTCAGATAACGTTCTTAAATAACATACGAAAAAGGTATACATGTTTTCTTTTGTTTGTGAATTCCTTGTAAGTGGACCAAACAAGCGTTACCGCATAATAAAATATGAGATAACTTGATTCGGCAAGACTTACATCAACCTACACTGAGTAAAGACCACTCCTCGACCTAAGATAAAATGTTAAAGATATTCGGGGCCATGACCTTTACCCTAGGCACACGTATTTCGTTTTATATACTATACAATGAAAACGTTATTAATAATTTTATATTTTGATGTAAAAAGAATAATTAACTTTATAAAAGTACATAAAAACTTAAAACAGAATATTTACGCGTAATTTTACTCATCGCTATTATTTTTATTATTATTATTATTATTATTATGACCTAAAATGTCAACGCTTAGGAACGTGAATGGTTCTGGTCACAAGAAAAAAAATTTTAATTTTAAAAAACCTTGATCCCAAAATTATTGATAAATATCAGTTGTTTTATTCGCGTGCGAGTAAGATAACTTACCAGTGAAGATTCGCGCTGCCGACACGGTTACCCGGCCAGATTTCATCATAATTCAGTCACCAGAAAAAATAAATTAAACGCAGTGCATAATTTTGGATATTTAAATTGTTAAAAACTTTGCTTAAGAGATTAAAATTTTTAGAAAAACATCATGGAATCAGTTCTCATTTAAAAATTATTTGGGAATAAAGTACCGCAATTTCTGATCGATAAATATATCCGCCTCCGACGGTTGGCTATCAGGATAAAAATAATTAACAGGAAAGAGAAGTGCACGATGATATTATGATTGATATTATCGTTTACGTATATTCTTGATAAAATTTTATTTTTTTATATCGTGAAAGATATGAAGTTTCTGTAAGAATTCTAAATTATGATTAATTGTTCAGAAATTCTTATTTTCTTATCTGCAACCGTTAAAATGTAATGAAATTCGACTTAGTCGGTTTCAAAAAACTGTGCCCTAGGAGATAAGGTAATTAATTTTGAAATAAGTATGCTAAATATTATTTCTTATTAATTAAATTTTTAATAGAAAATGAAATAATTCTAAGTTAAGGAACTCAAAAACACATTTATAAATTTAGATTTTCTACCTAAACTCATTTAAATTGATAATTGTTGATGTGTCCATAGATCAACTTTTCAAACTCTTTTACTAACAATCGTATGTTTAGTTTTACGAATTTATTTATAAATTACTATAAAACACATTATATTTTAAGATGTCAATAATGGATTTAATGGATCTAATAAAACGAATAATGTTTTTAATTCGTTAAAAACATTTTAAATCTATTTTATCATTATCTCCTTTTTTTTAAATCGGTTATTTGTTGATCAGAATGACTCATTTATCGATAAGAAATAATTTATTTCTGTTCAATCGTTTGCTAGTAATTTCGTGACAATAGTAGTTAAAACATATGTAGAAAGGCCACTGGACGGAACAAAAGGAGGAAAAGATACGTTTTTTGCTGTAGAATAAAAATTTGCAATCGGTTTCTCCTGACGAATAAATGTTAAAATATCCCACAGGGCCATCCACTGGTGATCCCACCTACACCCTCGAAACCAAAACGGTAAAAGATTAAAATAACAGAAACATCCACGTTAATAAAGGTACTTATACTAAATGTCACGTTGAGACTGTCGTTTAAACGGATATTACTTTAAGTATTATTATTAAATAATTGCAATTCACATTCAGCCGTAGGAAAAGGAAATGAAACGTTTATATTTGATATAGCATATCACTTAACATTCCCACGTGTATTTAATTTTATCATTAACACGTATTCGCTCGTTCTTTTTAATACGTATGTATTTATAAATCAGTTGACAGATTTCGATAATTAAAAGTGATTAATGACAGATTATAATGTTCTGATTCATATAGAAATCTTTTTTCTTTACATTTAAACCTCCTTAATCGATATGTTTATATTTTGTAGCTATCATAAAGGTTGTCGCTGATCTTATATAAACTTCATCATTTTATTAATAATATTTAGTCACCTGTTGTATTCGCTCATTTAAAACGGAAAGCGGATGCTTCGTAACATTTATATATTCAATGTTAATTTCACGACCGTGTGATCTCGCATACAGCAAGTTTATCGCATATACTGTTCTTTAAAAATTGTTTAATCCGTCTTTGCCGTACATTTAGTTTCGCTTTTAATGTATTTTTACCCGAAATTCCCATAAAAAATAAAAGTCAATAAGGAGTGAGCAAAGGTTAATTGTAGATACTGTTTACGATTATTTTTTAAAAACGAATCCTCCGGACAGTATTAATTCTATAGTAGAGCAGACTTATAGGGCAACTAAATTACTAAATTTAACCAGACTCTCTCCTGCGATTAGAATTCTAACTAGCGAAAAACCAACAAGGTAATAACGTCACGAAAAACAAGGGAAAAAATGTTATAAAAGTAGCCGTAAGGTTAAATACAATAACTCTGTAACGGGTTCCGTAAGAAGGGCATTTCACAATAATTTTATGGAAAACCAACCGTTCACAGGTTCTAGCAGTAGTAAATAATGATAATAATCTTCCTAACTTCAGTTTAAGGAATTTCTATCGATTAGTGAAAGATATTGGGTTTATTTTCGGGAAAAGTAATCGAACATCTGTGATGATTGAACTAAATGACGTAATTTGCTGGCGGCAATCGTATTTAAGAGATATTACAAAACGTAGTGAAGAGGGAAGAAGAAGAAGAATATTATATTTAGATGAAACTTGGGTGCATGTATGTCATTCTTGCAATAAAATAAAACAAGATGTCACTATTAAAACACTGAAAGATACTTTTTTAACAGAATTATCGATCGGACTGAAAACTGTTTCCGAAGAACCTCGATTTGTTGTAGCTCATGCCGAGGAGAGGAAGAATTTCTTCAAGGTGACGATTTAGTTTTCCTGGCCAAAACTTCAAGTACTGACTACCATAACGAAATGCAGAGCTCACGTTTTGAAAAATGGTTATTAGATAACAAAATTATGACAGTACCTCCCGAAAAAAGCGTTATCGTTATGGATAACGCCTCATCACTGAACGAAGAAAAGATTCCCGCTACTGCTTGAAAGAAGTATTATATTAAAGAGTGGTTTACATGAAAAGAAATCGATTATCAGCAGAAGCTCTGAAAAATAACTTCTTAATGAAGCAAAAAAAAAGTTAAATGTAAATTTTAAACTCGTATCAGATAAAATAGTCATGGAAAAAAAGGGTTGTTCTTCATTTACCACCGCGAACTTAATGTTATTGTGTTCAGGCATTATGTCATTACAATAAAAATTTTGTGGACAGTAAAAATTTAGGATAATTAGCGTAATATTTTTATTGTAAGTTTATTCCGTAAATGTATAAAAAAATGCATATAATGTGTGTGTGCTAAAGAATATAAATGTGCGAAAGTAATAAAAAATAGTACCTTGTATTAATACAGCAACCCGGATGGGATTTTTGAAAATGAATTAATTAAATCTAAATGAAAAAAGAATCGGTAAAAACCTTACTCGGTGAAACCTTATGTCGCTATTAGTCTATGTTTGTACAAATTAATTGGCAATATAACTGATATTTTATCATATAACTAAACACGTCGTAGAAGTATATCGTAACAACTAAGATCCAGTAAAGACTCGTTATGTCAAAAGCGTATCCAACACATTCAATTCGCATGCGATATTTTTTATCAAATAGAAGATAAACGAACGAATGAAAACAGCGGTAAACAGTAATATCCAAAAATAAGCATTAAGCATATAAGCAATAACCAAAAAATAAGCGTTAAAACAATATTAAACAAAAATAATAAACAGTAGTAAGAAGAAACAGTACCGAAAAAAACACATGAAAAAGAGTATCTTCAACGATCATCATTAAGGTCCATCACATGAACCCTTTACAGTTGTCTAATGTCATCACCGTTGTCTAGCAGGTTCAAAGCAAGGGGATTTACATGTCTATTTAGCCCGACCATTAAGAACTGAAACGGTTAATCTCATTCTGAACATACGGAATCCCCGGGCATTCATGTATTTCAGAATTCCTAACGAACCAAGGGGGTCGGGTCACTTTCCTCAGTATCTTTTTCCGTGATCTTTGGATCACTTTAATACTGTTGTCACTAGTCGTCCCCAGAGCCGTATCCATATCGGTTTCAAAAAGGGCTCATACAGAAGGGAAAGGTGGAAAAGTTGGAAAAGAAAAAATAAGACGGTTAAATATGTAGATGATCAGGTAGTAATTTCGGGGACAAAGAAAGAATTGCAAACAATGGTGAAAGTAATTGTATCAGCAGATGCAAATTTGAATTAAAAGTTAATGTAGGCAATACAAAAGTTGCAAACATAGGAAAAAAAGATATAAATTTGTTGGCAGAGCAAGAAATTAGAGCAAGTGAGATAACTGTTTACTTAAGCACTAAGTAAAATTACCTCAAGATAAAGCTGAATTGAAGAAATCAGAAGCAGAATTTAGAATCTAAAACAGTATTTTTAAGGGTTCAAGGATTCCTTACAGCGAGAAAAATACCACTAGAATTAATTTGAAAGTTAATATAGTGTTTTCTTAACAGTGTAGTGGTGTATCGAGGTAAGAACGGGCCATCAAAAAGAAGGATGAGTAATATCTTATAAGTTTTGAAATGCGGTTATGGCGAAAAATGGGAAAAATAAAATCGAGTGATATGGGTAAGGAATTTTCGTTACTGAGGAATTCTCCTTATTCTAAAGAAAATGGGAGAAGTAAGATATCTGTACGGAAAAAAGTTGAAAAGAAAGAGCAGGCATTTATTGAGAGTAAACCATATACAGAGAAGATAGTTTGGGAAAGAGGAAGAAGAAGGATTAATATGTTGTTGAATACGTAAAAAAGAAGGAATTATATTAAGCTAAAAAAGGGCTCAAAGGATAGAGGAAGGTGGAGGGCCAATTGATGCCTGTCATAACAGAACAACTTTAGTACAGTCTTACTAAATAAGAAAAATGATTGATGTGAGTAATATGAAAAAAATCTATGGAATTAATCTATTATAGAAGTGTTTCATAAAAAAGACCTCTGCTTTTATAAAAAATAATAATTCTTTCCTCACGTAATAATTTTTAAATGATTTCACGCCAATATGAAAGGATGTTTAATCAGTAAAATGCATCAATTTGCAATTCGATTTTTCCATTATTGATCGTCAAATTTAGCATATCCAACAACTAAATTATTCTTCCATGAAATTTATCAAATCAAACCGTACAAACCATAAATATAAATAAGATATTTACTATTTGTGTGTATATATATATATATATATATATATATATATATATATATATATAAAAACTATAAGTAAGAAGACAGAGCTTTTCTCATTTATCCGTACACTTTTGTACTTGTTTCTCATCTTTTGTTTTACGTTGACTGTTTTAACTAAAAAAAAAAAACTGAACTCTAATATGATAATGACATTTTTTTTTTTTAAACTACGAAATTTAAAGTCGTTACACTATCGTTTTAAAATTAATTTTTATACGATGTTCCAGTAGCTTCTTAAGTCAATTCTGAAAACATAGATAATTTATGATCAAGTATACTTGTCTTGTTTCATCTTTACTGATGAATTTAAAGAGTGACTACTAACTCGGTTCATAATGACAGTAAAAGCCCCAGGTTACTATTTTTTACACTCCAATCGATTTTATTGGTTTGTCTATATAATTTTTATTTCATTTTAAATGTTTATTAAAAAAAAAAATAATAAGCTGTCAAAATATTACATTAAGCTATTTAATAATATAAATTAAAAGTTGATCAAAACCAAAACAATATATATTTCTTTAGAGGTGGGGAATAAATTTTAAAAAGATTTTTTCCGAAAATATTCATATATATATATATATATATATATATAGAGAGAGAGAGAGAGAGAGATAGATAGAGAGAGAGAGAGAGAGCTTAAGCTTAAGAAATCTATTTAACTAAAATTTTCTCTAAATCTAACACTTCAATAAAGGCTAAATAACAAAGAGAGAATTTTACTGCGTTTTAGATCCGGGGGTCTATAATTTAAAATAATTGTAGTAATTTCTCGATAGCTCTATAAATGAATTGTAAATTTTCAAAAAAATGTTAAAGATATTTATACCGAAGGGAGAAAACAAAACGTATTTTTCAGTTTTAAGAGAGGTAGGGATTGATTTTTTGAAAACAACTTTTTTTATTATTCTCTAAAATTCCTCTGAATAAAATTGAAATTGGTTTTTTCGCTGTTCCACCTTCTTAACGAATCTTGAAAAAAAAAATTAATACGATCAATGCCCCAAATTTGAAGAAAATCGATTCAGTCAACCCTGAGATATAATGCCAAAAGCAGTGCGACACACATACTTACGCATACACATACATACATTCAATAGATTTTTTTTTTTAGTTAAAATTAACTACTTTGACCCTAATACGTAAAGATTTTCAAAATATCTGATACCCACTTTTTGACATGATCACCATACTTATATTCACTGGGAAAGTATAAATGAGATAAAATTACTTATTTTTGAGTACAGTTTAACCAGACATTATATTTTTATGGATCACGAAGGAAAAATATATTTCTTTCACCCTTTAATTTCTGTTTTGTTCTTCATTATGCTTTCCCAATTTAGGCGTTTTTTAATCATCAGTGTTTCAAATATTAGACACTTTTTCAAATAATAGGTATTTTAATTAACTGTAATACATTTTTCAAATTAAAACAAAACAAATAATATAATTTTATTACTTAGTAAAAAAAGTTTATATAATAATGAAAAATAAATACGATTGCCTTTATTATGAAAAAATACCTGGAAAAATGTTATTTTAGTAGTAGTACCTGTAATGTTTTATGTAGTAGTTAGGCTACTACATTAACCACTAATAGCAAGTTCTGCTACAACCTGTTTATCATTATTGTGTATTAAGAAGTTTTTGTATTAATAAGTAAATTCATATCTTACAAATTTTATAGTCTGAATAAAATTTTAAATATTTAAGATCTATTTACCTGACAGAAGTAAAATAAATATTAGATTACGATTTTCTTTGAAAGTTGCACTTAACTATCATTTGTGGACATATTTTGCTATAAAATAATTAACCATCAAAACTATTTTAAAATACTATGAAAGCAACCTATTTCAGTGGTTTTAGAGAAATTAATATTTTAAGCAATTGAATTTGAATAGATTATTCTTGATATATTATATTTAGGGAGCAAGGTAAGTCCCAAAACTTATAGAATGGATAGATATGATCTTAGAAATTTCTAATAGAAGCTTTGCGATTATAAACTCAATTCTAAATATTTTATGTCGAAAATTGTACCATGTAAGTATGTAAATTGGTTATTTAATTTTGAATATAAAAAACTCCATGAAACGATAAATTAATAGAAATTTGTTGAAATGGAATGTAAATATAATTGTACATTAAAAAAAAAAAATTATTTCGCGAATTATAAAAAGTTCATGATCCATAATTATATACGTATTCGTCATTAATAATGATAATTAATTTCATTACTAACACATTTTAGTTAAATTAACTATACCTTTATCATTATTTTATTTCCAATCATAAGTTAAATTTGTATTTCTATATTAATTACAGTAAAATCGATTAAATCGGAATAAGTCTAATAATATAGTAATATAACAAAAAGCTATGCAGTAGTTAAAATGAATCAGTGTATTACAGAACAATCTTTTGTAATAACAAATAGTGAAAATTTAAATTAAAAGAACAGTAAAAAGATATATATATTTACGAGATAGGATTGTGTATATATATATATATATATATATATATACACAAATGCAATCCTATCTCGTAAATGGTCGTAGAAAACAAGTTTAATGTAATAGGAATGACGATTTTATGGTTATTTTCAACGAGCTGAGGATTCTTTTACGATCTACTGGTTGACTTATTATGTAATACAAAGAAAAAACCAAAACGACACATACTATATATATATCCCACAATGTTACTGTTTACAAAACAACCATCAAAATGATTTAAGTACAATATATATATATATATATACATTATAATTAATATTACTTATACTTTATTTCACATTCGCTCCCCTCAACAGAACATATATATACCGTGTGTGGATATGCATTAATTAATTTTTTCTTATGATACTGACGATACTGTAATTCTTGCTGTCCACGAAAATCCGACTATTGCGTCTCGTTTTATTCAAGATTATATCACTCTCCTCGAATCGTGGCTTACATGTTGGAAAATAAACATAAACGAAACAAAATCAAAGCACATCACGTTCACCCTTCGTAAGGAACACTGTCCTCCTGTTTCCACCTTCAAAGTTCCGATTCCGACATCTCAAAACCGTAAATATTTAGGTTTTCATCTTGATCGACGACTTACTCGGGCGGAACATATCACTTCTAAACGGAAACAGTGGATCTCAAGTTTAAACACATGTACTGGCTGATAAGAGATATATCTCGGCTTTCAGCAGAAAGTAAATTATTGATTTACAAATCCGTTTTGAAGCCTGTTTGGACTTACGGGTTTGAATTGTGGGGTACAACGTGCAACTCCAGTACCGACATACTTTAATGCTACCAAATAAAAACACTGTGGAAAATGCTAAACACAACCTGGTACATAAGTAATAGCCTTATATACAAAGATCTTAGGTTGCGAACCGTTTGGCAGGAAATCTCTCTTGTCAGCCTACGGTATCATAATCGTTTGTATCGGCACCCGAATTACTTGGCGGTCTATTTATTAGACAACACGATCGGTAATTTTTCAAGATTGCTGAGGAACAATATTCTAGGTGTGCCTTCTCGTTTCAATTAGGTAACTTACGGTCTGGCCGTACGGAGTCCTCTTCTATTTCATTATGAAGTCACAAGCCGAATGTGGCAACTTAATGTTACTTTATATACATCTAATATACTTATTGTTCAATTATCTTGCTGAACAGATTGTAAAGTTGCCGTGCCGTTATAATTAAAAAAAAAATTGTTATATGTTTATGATCTTTTTTTTTATTTAATTTTTCATTTCCTGTAGATGCCCCTACAGGTTATAATTCAGTTATAATTTCGGTCCTCTTTCTTTCACTATTTTTCCTTTCTTGTTCAGAAATGAATTTTATAAAATTTTACATTTACAAGGAAGAAACTGAATAAAATTAAAACGGAAAATGTATTATTTTAATAGCAAAAATATAAAAACTTAAATTTAATACTAACAATTGCAAAAAAAAAATATTTTAATCTATAAATTTAGAATAAAATGTCTATTTATATGTAGATTATAAATAAATAAATAAGTTTCATTTAACGTAAAAGGAAATTTAAACAGACTGATTTAGAAGGAACGTAAACACCGACAAAATAAAATATTTTTAAATAGTATTTATTAATAAAAAGCATTCCGTTCAAAACAAATTACTAAGAGAAAAATGTAATATACTTTTACTTTAATTTGGTCACGCTATTTTGAAATTTTTTATAATTTTTTTTTTAAAGATGAAATAAATTTACTTAACCTTATTAAACTTTGTTTTACTATTTCAAAATACAATAAACACACTGTTGGTTGTTAAAACGATTAAGGGTGTTTATTAAGAAGTTAACTATAATCATTTTTTTTTCTTTCCGCGGGAGGAGGAAAAATCTGCTGACAGACGCCCAGCAGCCGGTACTACTGTGTATGTGAGGTTTCCCGCCAAAAACTCATTAAGCGGGAACTCGCTAAAGAGCATTCCTTTAAACACAACATGCCCCGGTAACTGCCATGAAGGCATTACCCAGGACATGCTGCTGTCATCACGGGAAAAAGTAATGGGCCCGCACAAGGGTCAGGTAAGCGTAGACCTGAAGGAGTCCCGCACACATCATCACCGAATGAACGACAACCCGGAAGTTCCGCGTATGAGCAGTCCACCGATCTACGCCCCCGACGCCTTGCGACGGATAATTTTGCCCACAAGGGGGGACATGACGTTCTAGCTCGTCCCTTAGCATCCTCGAAATGATGTTTTCAGGCGTCAAGAGGCCGAACTGAGCGTAGCCCCTCCGCAATGTCCACCCACCTATGGCATTGGAACACCACATGATCTGCATCATCCAGCTTCCCGCAGTATGGGCACACGCTGTCGTCCGCTCTTCAGCAGCGAAACAAGTACTGCAGGAAGCAGCCATTGCTCGTCAAAAACTGCGCGAGTTTGAAGCTGAGCTCGCCAAACCTTCTGGTGATCCAAGGGCCCACTTCCGGAATCAATCGTCGAGTCCAAGAACCCGTCGTAGCTTGTTTTACAACACAATAAACAAACTGCTGGTTGTTAAAATGATTAAGTGTCTATTAAAAAGATAACTTCAATTATATTATGAAAATTACAATATTTAAAAAGTACCGTTATTCGATATAAAAATAATCACACCTCGTCTTCACTTATGTAATAAATATTATTTGTTTGCACTTCAAAAAAACACTTCTCTATAAATAAACAATATTAAGAGTTGCAATAAGTTTGTTTTAGTACAAGTTCCTTTAAAAATCTATACACAGACTGATCAAGACCCATGATTATACAGTGATTATTTTGTTAAATACAGTTTAAAATTTTAGAATCTGTACTATTTTTATCGGTCTAACTTTAATGTTTTGCGACTTTTATTATTACCTGCCTTTATTTCACTTTATTATTTATCTTTGTTTTTATTAACTAATTGCTTCGTTTGTGTCATGAGAGGTGATGCGTATTAATCACCTGACCAAAAGTCGCCTTCCTCTTTCCACCGAACCTCACTAATTCCTACTACATCTAAATTTATCCTAGCCATATCCCTTTTTAAATTTTCTAACCTACCAACCCTTTTTAAACTTCTAACATTCCACGCTCCGACTCGTAGAATGTTATTTTTTAATTTTCTGGTGACCCCCTCCTTAGTAGTCCCCACCCTGAGATCCGAACGGGGGACTAGTTTACCTCCGGAATATTTTACCAAGGAAGGCGCCTCCATCATTGCTATATGAAAATGCAGAGCTACATTTTCTTGGAAAAAAATCAGCTGTAGTTTTCCATTGCTTTCAGCTGCGCAGTACTCAGAGGACTGAGTGATGTTGATATGGCCGTTTAAGTCGTCCTGACTTACGTCCTCAACAACTACTGAAAGAGCTGCTGCCCTCTTTCAGGAATCATTCCTTAGTCTGTCTCTCAACAGATACCGCTCCGATATGGTTGCACCTTCGGTCCAAGTACTCTGTATCACTGAGCACTCAAGCCCCCTCACCAACGGCAAGGTCTCATGATTCATAGAGGGGGATTATTGAGCAAGAAAACAATTAGGAAAACAAAATACACTATCAATTTTGAAGTAATATTTATGATAGACTAAATAATGAATTATTCTACAGCAGAATTACATAAATTTTAAGAATATTCATGGAGAGGAGAAAGCTGAAGTTAGATATTTAAAATTAACTGTTAAGAAAAAATTCAATGTTCTATAGCAAAACCAAAAATCACAAAAAACAGACTTTTAAAATGTAGTTTTATAGGGAACAAACTGAAAAATATGTGGATTTATTAAGCAAGATAAATAATACTTTTTCAGAAAAATTGGTGAAATGAGAAATTTAGGTTCAGTCTTTAAAAAAAAAAGATCAGTGGGAGATAAAATAAATAATTAAATCGTTAAATATATTTTAAAATTAAAATACATTTTTATCTACTCAACCAGGGCTCATTGAAATCATTTTTATTTTTTTATTTTATTCAATATAAGACTAAAATTATGAAAACCTTTACGAAGAATCAAATACAGAATCATTTAAATGAGAAACGTATTCACTGACATTATAACAAGTAGCCAGTCATTTTTGTAAGGAGTAAAACAATAAAGGATAAGAAAGATTAGAATGTATAAAACTGACAATTCAGGTTATTGTATTTGGATGTTTGCGGTACGGTAAGACTAGAAGAATGGCGCAGAAAAGAAATGACCTAGACAAATAACTGATGCGAAAAAAAGTATAAAAAAGGTTTCATAGAGTAAATTCCAGCTAAATTGGTTGTAAAAATAATGAAAACGAAGCAAAAGTTTTTCAACCTTAACAATTGTCTATATCGATCATTGTTCAAAGTAAACGTTTTAAGGTAATAATAAAGAAAAACCTAACTAAACACCAATATTAAAATAAATACCAATACAGTGTTAATAAAATAACTCCCAGATTTCAAATGCTTTAATTTTATTTTCATCAGCGTAGCAGTTATTACTGCGCTATTTTTCAGCACATCGGGAAAATTACAAATCTTTCCAGAATTTCATTTTATCCTCCCATAAAAAAATCAAGAGGTATTCAGTAAAGTAGATAATAGTAAATAACTAGTGTTAGTTGTTAGTAAGCAGTAACGACTGCCCAAAAAGGAATGTAATGTATTTAGCGTGTATGTTTGTATGTATTTGTATATGTATGTCAGCTCAACGGCTGAACTGATTTAGATACATGACCCGACGTCGGAATACTTACGTTACCAGGAGTGTCATAGATTATATAAGTATGTGTGTATATATATATATATTATTAATATTTTCTAACAATCGTCGTCTAGAATTAAGAAATTCAATAGAGTTTGTGAAGGTGGGAAACCTCTCATTTGTCAACCTTTCCTTCCATAATCTTGAGTTGTTATAATCCAATTTAGATGTTAGAAACTGACTAAGATAAATTCATATGTATTAACAGGAGGAAGTTGCATCGTTTTAAGCGAGTTCATATTTGACGAAATTTCATTAATAAAGTTGGACAAAGCATCCAGAATACATAAGATTCTCTTTTTATAGAATATGATTTTAAAATGCACTCTGCATTGTAAAAAGCAATTACATATTTATTGTCAAACCGCACATTTAATAATTCTAGAGCAACAAGATAATTTCCATTTGTTATTGGGAGATCTTTAATAATAGCTAGAGCTTCATTCTTTAAAGAAGAATGTAGATAGTGTAAGTTTTGAAACTTAATTAAATCATCTCCATTATGTATTAAATCAACAAATACATTAAAATAATGCTGCTATTCTAAGAAATTACCTTTAAATATTTATAGGTTGTAATTGAGTTTGTTTAAACGATGTTTGTACTATAACTTCTTGATTAGATGATTTTCGATTAGGATTATTTATTAAATGTTGCAATTTGCATTCTATAGTACATAAATTTTCCTAGACTTGTTCACGATCCAATGATAAAACATCACCGTCAAAATCTAATTTCAGTTTTGATTGAATGATGTTATATTTGCCTTGTAAATCAAGAGGATTCCTGAACTTAATTTGTAAGGCGTGACTATCGTGTGAAGGATCAAATTTGTCAGTAAATGTGGCAATTCTAGTTATAGAAGCCTTTACTGACCCTCTTTGTTTAAATAATTGTTCCTTTTCCATAATACGAGGTGCGACAATAAAGTAATGAGACTGATTTTTCTTTGCAAGATGTGGCAACCCTGCAGTTTGCGTAGGCACACCATCTTTGACCTTGGTCTATAAGCTACTTTTAGTCCAAGCGGCACATTGATGCAACTACTCAGTCGTGAGTTGTGCTGTAATAAACGAACACGTGTTTGTGTCTCTCGTCACAGCTTTTTGGACATCTTGTGTTGTTTGAAAATGGTGTCCCTTGACCGCCATTTTGACGCATGCGATCTCTTAAGCGCAAGCTTTCTTTATGCCACACGTCCAGATCGTGCTTTAGAATCACTGTGTATATTAAAAGTTTTATTGGACAGTGACAAATGTGAATTCCTGCCTAACAACCAATAAAGCCTCTTCTACCTCGTGTTTAATTGTTTTTTCGTACATGGTACTCGGTAAAAGACGATCAAGGTGGAGCCTAAGGTACTGTACGAGGTCAGAGTGGAGCATTACCTGACTCGTGACTAAAAAAAGTTAATCGATTTTCTGATTCGATATCCCATTTACTTGTTGAAAGACCGATTTCTAAGGACAAAGATTATATCCTTAAGAAACTCGGATTCTTTCCGTATATTTTAATATGATTAGCCTCCCTAATGATTTAATTTCTAAAACACTTTTTTTATAATTTTTTTAAATTTTAGTTACTCCAAATTCATGCATAATTTTCATTTAAATATGCGCAGGAAAGCCAATAATTTAAAATTTAAAAAATACAATTTACTGGGCACGATTGAAAAAATAATGCTTGTACTTTACTTCCTGAGTTAAATAGAAGTATTTAAATTCTGGGATTTGTCTCATAAACATCCGATTTGTATCTCAAGGGTCAACCGTTACGGTTATAGGTGATCTGAGGTGATTAAAAAACCACGCAAGCAAACGTCACATACATTTTAAAGAATAACAAGCATTTTATGCCGGAATTACGTGAAAAAATAAACAGGGAATTAGTTTTCTTTGCCCATCTTCAACCCTGTTATTTCCGAGACGTTCATAATTCACTTCAGAAGCTGGTTTTATAATGGATATTATTAGCCTAAGAGAAAGTAACTCTGAAGGAGGTACAAGGATACTGTAACTCAGGTGTTTTATATGCTCCAATCATAACAAAGATTGGGTAAATTAATGGACCCATTTTCGTTATAGACATACATTGTTTATTATTTTAATTCAGAATGGGTCAAGCATCATGTTATGTAATAGAAGTTTACCATAAATAAATATTTATAATTTTTTTTTAACCTTTAATCTACACATTTTTTCTACCAGCTAATGTGTAACAGCGCAGATATGTTTTTCTTCTGGCTCTTAATAAGTTTTCGATTTTTGAGTGTTTTAGTTTTCGTGTTCATGTTTTGTTTTGTGTTCTTTTTTATTTTATTAAGCATTTCATTTAGTATAATTTTATTTATTTCAATAGCGCGTTACTATGGACCAGCTACAAGCTGTTACTCATAGCAACGGCGAATCATCGAATGTAGGCAACAACATATTACCTCATATGGACCCTACCCTATCAAGCAACGGGATACGCGTGCTAAAGTGTTCGGACAGTGACTCTAAAAAGCCGGCGCGGCATACGTTAATTAGAGATATCATTGTCGACAACATGAGTGACGTATCAGGAACAGAAAGTGAAGGTGACATTACAGTCTTTAGCGAGGCAAACCCTCCTTGCCACGCAGTACTTCGCATGCAAACCGAAATGACCAGTTGACAGACCGATGAAGTTCCGTTGGCGCAAAACCGTCTACGAATACATTATACAGAACCTACTTCTCGCGTTCAATCAGCCGGTCATCGATCTAGTTTTACAGTTCCTACATCTAATAACTTTCTTGAAAACATTGGGGAAAATGAAGGTTTTCAAGTGAAACCATTGAAGCCAGGGCCTATATTTGAGACAGGCGTTAACTCCATAACTGAACTAAAGAGTTTCTTAGCACGATTATTTCCTAATAATGATGTTATGAAATACACTTTGACGACAAAAACGTTCTACCGGTGAACATCGAAACATATAAAATCATCAGGTCAGAAATGCTGGAGGATAATGTCAGTCATACATAAAAGCTTGAACATGAAGAGCATATGGAGCCGTCATGCGAGTCGTGCATCACTCGGAAGACAAAACGGTAATCATTGTTGAATTGACTAAATTAGGAAACGAGGATAGAAATGTTACTAAAGTTCTTCATCGTCAAACAAAGGAACCGTTGCCACTTTATTTCGTAGATTTAGAGCCGAAATATAATAATAAGGAAGTTTTTTAACGTGAAATCTCTGAATTATACAACTGTACGCTTTGAGGCTCTGCCCATATCAAAAGGGAAGTGGTCCAATGCAAACGTTGGCAACGCTTTGGACATACCAAAAATCAATGCGGTCGCCCACACTGTTGTATAAAATGTGGTGCAGATCATGCGACTATAAACTGTTCTAAGGAATCACAGGTCCCAGTTTCCTGCATTAACTGCGGCGACCAAAACCCAGCCAGTTAGTTACAAAGGGTGTAAAATTGATCAGCAATACAAGACTTAGGTTTATCCATCCAGACCCGCCCTATCTTCCAGGGCTACAACTACTAGCAATTCTAATTGCAATAATACTAATGCTACTGTCAATAACACTCTGCGTTCCAAAGGAAGAGATGTGCGAGTAACAACTGGCTCGAGTGACAATGATTCTCATGTCTGTTATAGTAATAATATTAATGATAACAATAATACCGATTTTGTTAACAGGCTGGATATTTCTGGTCCTACCTACGCTGAGAAAGTTACAATGTGTCGACCCTCTGATATCAATGATAATGAATATAAAAATAAGTTGAATACCTTCTGTCCTTTCTACGCTTATGGTCAGAAAACTACTGATAACCAAAATTTTCATGAACTCATGCATATCGTAGACCACATATTTCAAAGATTTCAACGAATGATGGGAATTATGATGGGCAGGATGTTGGGACTTTTCCTTAGTCTTGAGAAAAAAATGAACAACTCTGAGACTAACATTTTGGAATGCTAACGAATTGTCTGATGAGAAACTAAATTTGGATCCTTTGTTTCGTTATTATTATTAAGTCACCACCGACTTTGTCTGTGGCTACTTAATGTTGGTTCAGGTAGATCTTATTTACTTATTGTTCAATTATCATACTGAACAAATTGTAAAGTTGCTGTGACGTTATAATAAAAAAAATTACACATGTAAATTTAAATAAAGTATGAAGTTAAAAGTCATTTTCTGTAAAGATTTAAATTTAAATTTTACATTTGAACAAGTTCACAAAAATCTTCCAATCAATCTTATTGAAATTCAGCACGAGTACTTTAAATACATCAATAGCGTCAATCTGGCTATTTAATTAAGTAGATTAACTACTAAACACTGATGAGGTAAACAAATAAAATATATACTGAAATCGTCTATATATACCACATACTTTTATGCTAAAAAAATTTTTTTTTATCTTCCATTCAATTTATTTGAAAAAAAAAATACTACGGGTCGCCAGGTCAATTTTCTATTCAGAAAAAAAAAGTCTAATTGACGACCTTCTCGTTTTTATTAATAAAAAATACTATATACATTTTTAAAGAAGAAAAACTGTCATATTTTTTACTGTTACATTTTTACTTCCTTGTACAAAGTAAAGGAAGTATTGTGATGGCGAAAAATTTCGGTTTTCAGATATCAACGCAAATATCAATTTTGGCCATCCCTGAATCCATTTTGACTAGTTTCGGCGTGACGTCTGTACGTACGTACGTATATATCTCTCATAACTCAATAACGATTAGCAGTAGAATGTTGAAATTTTGGATTTAGGACTGTTATAACATCTAGTTGTGCACCTACTGTTTTGATTGCAATCTATTGAACCAAAAGTGTCTAAAAAAGCCCAAAATTAAAAAAAATTGGATTTTGGACTTTTCTTAACTGCAGAAATGAGCCCTAATTGAAAGCTTTTCGACTATTTATCATAAGTGGTACTTATGTTCATCGGCTCCAAAGTTATAGCCAAATGAAATTTTAGTTAATGAAATATTTGGATCATATAAGGGGAAGGCACATCGGTTTGAATCAGACTTCATCTTCTTTTTTTAACCTTTTTTTTATTTAAATATATTGATTTATTAATAATTATTAACCTCTGTAAAAAAAAATTTACGATAAATAATAATTCATAATAACAATAAAAAAAAAATATGAAAAAATATCAGAAGTTATTAATGAAAAAAATTTTATGTTCTTTTCATTTTAAAAAAAACCTGTTGTACATGTAATTTAACAGGCGTATAATGAAGTAATGTGATGTCCACATAAGTTTTTTATTTATTTTAAATTTAATTTTTTTGTATATTTTTATAACAATAAAACAGGATTTTTTCAGTTATATTCTTTTTACAATTCATTTAGGTAAAAACTAAACACTGAAGTGTGGAACAATTTCGCGTGTGGTGTGTAAGTTTTCATACATGACAATTTTCATACATGACAATCGTATATGAAATTTTAGAGCTATACAAAGAAGACGTATGGGTATGCATGTTAAAGAATGCATTTGTATGTTAACACCATTACTATGACGCGTGTTAGTAAACCGTCTATTGTTCGTTTAAAATAATAATAAAGATTTTGTGTTATACATGTAAATGACGAGTGAAATCATATAATTTACATTTCATTTGCAGTAAAAGGAATAAATGTATTTAAAATAATTAATATATATTTATATACAAAATTACCATTCCGAAGAGAATATTAAACAATAGCTAATTCATAGCAGGACATATAAGGAAAAAAAAAACTTGCGTACTTCTGACGTGAAAACAATGTATTAAAAAGAACAAATTTTATGAATAACATATAATTATTTAACAGTTAATGAACCAGTTACACTTACTGAAAAATAATGTGTTTGTTATCGTTTAACAGAAAACGTTTTTAAGTAAATATTATATTATTTACAACAGTGGCGGTGTAACTTCCTGTGCGAACCCTCTGTACACATCGGTCCAGAACAAACAAGTGTAGAAGACAAATTTATTGTATGTACATAGACGGTAGGTTTTAAATAATTTGTATTTACATTTTATTTTACAGATATTTAAATCACAAAAATGTTAATATTATAATTCCTATTAAGCTGTAAAGTATATAATAAACTGTTTGACAATAGAAAACGTACACTTTGTATTTTTAACTGTCTAAATCATTCATGCAACTGTCACTGATGCTAGAAGTAGAAGTTAGACTTTCTTTCTCTGAAATTAATGATGTTTAATGACATTTGCTATACACGTAACCCTCCGTGATAAAAATAATAAATATAGAACTCGTAAGGCTAAACATTATCAGTATTACATCGGGTTTAGAATGCTATGGGAAACTTTCATAATACTTCATTCTCACTAGAAGTAGCTTGTTTTATGTTATTTTTTACTCAAAAAACCGTTACAATGTGCTTCTCACATAGATATAGAATTGATAATTCTCCTTAGTGATAATTTTAGTACCTCTTGCTTATAACGTGAAATATTTTTGATTTTAAGTGATAATTCCTGTCGGTTGATAAAAACCAATTTTGTTTTATACAAAATCAAACCTTACTTCTTCGCTTAACGATAACTCAACAAAATATTTAGCTTGTGATCATTTTATTACTATTTCAGTTATGTATACTCGTGTATTTCCGTCTGAAATATGGTAGACTTATATCTTTTAACTACTGAAAAAAAAATTAGAAAAAAAACACTCGATGGAAAAGTTGGATAGCAAGATCTTTGGGACTCGTTAATTTAAAAATATAATTTATCGTGACCGATATTTATTAAACTAAATATTCCAACTTAGAGATCCATCTATTATTATATATTCTTAAAATATGATTATAAAGTTTTTTCATCAAATTAAACAAAACTATTTCACGTATGATAACAAAGTACTTTGCCCTCTCTCTTTTTTTCTTTAGTCTCCTGAACCACCGTAAGGTATTACTTTTGAGGATGATATGTGTGAATGTAAATGAAGTAGTCCTGTACAGTCTCAGGTCAACCATTCCAGAGATGAAATTTAGAAATTAAAACCCAACCACCAAAGAATACCGGTATCCACCATCTAGTATAGGAGAAAGGACCATACTATTCTTCTGCTGTCACATTTAATATAAAACTAATCCTTTAAAAAAGCCTTTCTATACTTTTTTTGTTCGTATGAAAAAATTATTTAATTATTTAAAAAAAATTAAAATGGCCAAACAAAATTGTTTTGAAAATATATATTTATAAGATATAGAAAATATTTAAGCAAACATAGATAATAGAATATATTTTTAAATGCGTAAATTCTTAAGTACTGTATATCATGTTTTCTTTTTAACTGAAGAAAAACATATTTTATTGTATAACTTTTTAAAAATATACTAACTTTTTGGTGAATTAATTTTTTAAAATATTTGTTAAAACATTTTTTTAATTGTTTAAACAAATGCAATTCAAAACCATTTTTAATTAGTAAACGGTTATTTAATATGTAAGCTTTAAAATTACAAACTTGAAAAAAGTAATTTTAATTTAAACCCTGTGAATTAAAAAAAAATATCATAATGATAAAAATATATATAATATTTAATTAAAAATATAAAGCACTATATTTAATAGAAACCTGGTCTGGAATAATTTGAAATTCCACATAATAGTTACAGATTTTTGGATTTTTAGTGTTTTAACGATCTTAAGATCAAAGCTGTGTAGTCTATCTGTTCAGTTCATAATGAAAACTAGAAAAAAAAAAACAGTCACTTGTTTTAATAATAATTTAGAAGCTTTATTCATTTGAAAATATTTAAATTAGATTTAAGAATCTTTTCTACATATTTTTTATTTTATTTTTGGATTAAAAAACTGTTAGTGAAGGAATTCATACCGTTTTGTCATAACAATCAACGGTTTAAAAAAATTTTAACAGTTTTTACCTACGACGAAACGGAGACGGTGTATGCGTTTGGGCTAAGAGGTTGTGTGTGTGTGTTACCATTTTCATCAAAAACTACTGGACCGATTTCGATGCGGTTTTTTGCATTACATAGGTATCACTTCAAAACAGGTACTTAGATTAGTTTTACGGTTATAGGCAGCCAGGGGGCGCTACAGTAGATGTGTTTTTCTAAAACGGTTGAGCCGATTTTGATGCGGTTTTTTGTTATTAAAAAAAAATTAATGAATTTATTTGTTAACATTAGTTTACACCAGTTTAAATAAATTTAAATATCTAATTTACTATATGATTATTTAAATAATAACTTTAAAAATATCAATGAAAAATAAATAAGAATGTTTGTAGCAAAATTATGGTAAAGGAACGAAAAAATGTCATTGTTTTTAAAAAATAAAGTAATAGAGAAATAATCAATGAAGAAAATGTTAATAAAATAGGTAAGTTAAAAAAAGGAAAAGGATGAATATTACAACAAATAGTTTAAAAATTTATAAACAAACACTGTAAAGTTAATGATAGAATATGAGATATTTTAAAGAGGAAATATTTTGCTTAAAATACTATATTACCACAATTAACATTAAAGTATACAGAGGTATTTCACCAAATTTTTTCACTTTATGAATATTTTTCTTGTCTTATCCAACAATTTTTATTATTTTGGTGGTATATTTTAGTTAGATTTAAAAATGGTATAACTTTTAAAATATGTAACATTTATTTTACTGTATTATTTCTTATCATTATTCTGTTTTTGTAATCTTATTTTCTTTCAATAGTGCTCAATCTGTGATGGATTTCATTACTACAAATAAGTCGCTTCTAGATATAGAAAAAACCTAAGTATTATTATTGAGAAAGTCTTACGATTAATTGTTTTGTAATTATTATTTACTAATAAAAATCTTTCTTTAAATTCATTAATTCTTCTACTTAAAAAAAATAACCGAATGAAGATAAGCTACTTACTCGAACCCTTTTAATCAGTTTTGTGTTGTAGCTTGTCTTTTTCCTCTCTTCAAATCTTAATTACTTCTTCATTTTTTTCTTTCAATAAATTAATTCGTATTTCTGTTAATTTAAATCCCATGATTTCTTAAAATATTTAATACCTTATTTCACTGTACATTATTTAATGATTCTTTAAGAAATATAAGCCCCAAAAAGTTTGAAATGTAGTAATAAAAAATAATTTAAATTGATTTTTAATTAATTATACATCTTAATTTTTAAACTAGTTTAATTAAATATAATAAGTAAGAATACAATAAATTTTATTTATAACTAAATACTTTGATGATGAATTTTATTCCAGAAGTTATTCAGGATTGTTTGGTCCGGTAAGCATTATTATGATTTTTAAAATTAAATAAACAGGCAGGCATCAATCAATCCACTATTTTCAATAAGTAGAGAAGTAATTTGGATATAAAAAAAAACAAAATAAAATTTCATTAAATGATATTTAAAAACAATTTAAAAAAAAAAGGTTAATGAAGTCTGGTTCGAACCAACCGATGTGCCTCTTCTTTATAAAATCCAAATTTCATTAATTAAAATTTCATTTAGCTATAATTTGGAACCAATGAAAATAAGTACCACTTATAATATATCGTTGGAAACTTCTCAATGAGGGCTTATTACTGCAGTTAAAAAGTCAAAACCCCAAATTTTTAGGGATTTTGGGTTTTTCTGTAAATATGATATTTAGTTTTCTCTCGTAGACAAAATTCGTTAGTATAATTTATAATTAAACCCATATTTTACTGATTAAATGTCGATCACCGTAGCGGCGTGATAGCGCCTCGGCTTTTCATCCGGAGGTCCCGGATTTGAATCCCGGTCAGGTATGGCATTTTGTAAACGTTAAAAAATTCCTTTTCAATATTCCACGCACAAACTTTAAGCTTATGTGGTGAAATCATCAAGACAAGAAAAAAAATCCAGTTGTGTTAATGGCTACGTAGAGTACATTTAATATGTTTAAATACAAGATTTTCATAGGTTTTCTATTGCTTATTATCTAAGAGGGGTTTATTACTACCAGATATTGATAGGTTATTAAATTTTAAAGATTTTTCATTATTTGTAATTCTTTTACCACTGAATTTTAAGATCAATAAATATATGATTTTAAAAATGATTTGAAAAATATATTGATTTTTTTCTTTATCATTATCATTCTTTACATATTTATTGTTATTTTTATTACTAAATAACATATTTTTATTTATTAATAAATAATCTGAATTCTTAATATTGTAAAATTAGTATTTAAACCAAATTATGCTAATTGAATTTATAACATGATTCTTTTTTTAAATTTGTTTTACAGTCCACATTTTAAACTTTTTTCTAAGTGTTTCCAATATTTGAAATATAATTTATTTTAAAATCACCTACTCATGTTAATCTTCATATTTAATTATTTATTATTATTTTGTTAATAATTTCATAATTCGATTACTAATATAGCTCCTCTCTCTCTCTCTCTCTCTCTCTCTCTCTCTCACTCTCTCTCTCTCTTTATATTTATATATTCAAAATCCAGAAAGTGTTTATCACATATGTATTTGATAACCTAAATTATGAATCTCAAACAATATTCTAAATTTCAATTAAAGAGGATGGTTTTTACAGACCGCCATTTTTTTAATTTTCTTTTTATCATTAATTTATTATTATTATTATTGTAAGTTGAATGAATACCAGTCCTTTCATTTTTTATTGTCTAAAAACAATATAGCCCTACTTTCTTTTTTTCCTGTTTAGCCTCCGGGATTACCGTTCAGACATTACTTCAAAGTATTAATGAGGATGATATGTATGAGTGTAAATGAAGAGTAGTCTTGTTCAGTCTCAATTCGACCATTCCTGAGATGTGTGGTTAATTGAAACCCAACCACCAAAGAACACCGGTATCCACGATATCTAGAATTCACGGTATCAAGAATTCATATCCGTATAAAAGTAACTGGTTTTACTAGGACTTGAACGCTGAACTCTCGACTTCCAAATCAGCTGATTTGAGAAGACGCGTTCACCACTAGACCAACCCGGAGGATTAATGTAGTCCTTCTGTTATTAGATAGACGCACTTCTCAAATACCTTATCTTACCGTCGGAATTGGTAGATAAAAAATTAACAAGATTTAAAATTATTCAAAAACCGTTTCGTAGGTCAAATGAGCGACAAATAAAAATTAAATATACAATTTAATTTAGTAAAGTCAATAATAATTTAAAGAGCTATTATCTAGTAAATGAAAAAATAAAACAATATAACTAAATAAAAAAGTAAATTAACTTGAAATTTATATCTAAGAAAGAAAGGGTAGAAACAAAGAAAAATTTTACGTTAGTATACATTTACTTATATTTTTAATTAAAAAATTTCTTTCTTCTTTGAAATTACCTTAGTTAATTCTATAATCCAGTAGATAAATTTAATGTATCTGTAATACACATGTGTCAAACAGTTTTAAATTGGTTGTAAAACGAGTAATAAAATTGAAAACTACTAATGAATAAAATTTATTAAGTATTCTTTTGAAAATTATTTTTAATATAAAAGAACTTTTAGTATACATAAAAAAAAGAATAAGAATAACACAAATAAAATGTACTTAGCATCGTTAATAGCCTGTAAACTGTTTTATGGCAATGTAGTTATGGTACTGCAGTTGCAGAACCGTATAACATTAAAACTGCAGCAGGACTCATTACACATTCACGCACATAGTTGCATACCTTAACGGCGTACTCCGTTCCTGCTATAAAATGTTTTACGAGTTCGTATCACAGACTGACAAAACTAATACACGATGCATCATAATTTTACATTACGAAACTTTTTTATCGTTTTAGACCTAATCAAAGGAATGTGTATGCGAGTGTGACGAATAATACGATTTTTCTTCAAGTTACAGCCCTAATAATTTTCAGGAATTCTATTGATTTTCATACAAATATTAAATTTTCTATGCATAAAAAAAATATTTAAAAAAATAAATAAAATATATTTATGTATCTGTACCTATAAAGTAACTTGTCCTCATCGATTGACTAACTGATTCATCAACGTCCAATAAAAACTACTGAAGATAAATTGATGAAAATGTCTACAGCTGTCCTTACGGTAAAGGGCTCACTTAAGAAAGGATGTTTTTAAATTCCGAGTTTAAAGGGTTAAAATGGATTAACAATGACATTTACCATTTTTTTTTTTTAATTTCTTTGTAAAAAGAGAAGATATCAACTTGATCTTTGGTGTGTGTAATTTTCATGTAAATATCTAGAACCATTTTCTAGATTATTCGAAATTGGCGACTTTGAAAGGGTTGAAGAAACGTAAAAAAATTTCGAACAATGATTGCAAATTTTTCCCATTCCCGATTATACTAAACGAGATATTTACTAGACTGGAGCTTTAAAATATTCTTCAGATATATTTAAAAACCATTTTTTTTTTAACGTCGATATTTTAAGGGGTTCGACAGTGTACAGCGCGGCGGCCTAACCAACACAGCCATTGTTACTGTTTGCGGAATGCGACAGGCTGTACCTGCTTCCGGTTACTTGACTACAAAAACATAAAATAAAAGTAATTAAAAAACTTCTACAAAATGAGAAACGAAGTACGATCACCTTCTATTGGTAGTCGGGTAACGCTAATAATCGGGCAAAATACATTTTTACTCGTACTTCGTGCGGGTATCAAGTTGTAACTAATATTTTTCAGATATAGCGCGACTATCTTGAAACCCAAATTCTTAGACCACTCAAAGTTTCGGGTCCTGAACTGATCAAACTGTGCTCTGAAGAAATTACAATACACTGATGGTTTTTATAAATTGAATATGCTTTAATTTTTATTTATTATTATTATTATTATTCTCACAAGCAAAAGTTTAATGAACACAGTCCAAGGGGCTCTCTGGCTAGACGGGAAGGGCGAACGAAGTGAGTCACGACCGGCTAAATATCCCCGCGAGTCTACCGCGACGGTAGACTTGCTGTAGAAACCGCGAAACCGTCGCTGTAGAAGCCGGGACGGGCTGCTAGAAAATACTAGATAGTATATTTTAATATCTGTAATTTTAATTACAAAAAGATATAAGCTAATAATTATAATTAATTTTCTTAAAAAAAGGTAATTTTTTAATACTTAAAAAAGATATTTAGTATATATATATGCACATTTATTTACCATTTTCATAACGCCATACAAAAAAATTCCGGCAAAGAATAATGAAAATAATCAGAAATTAAAACAATACAAATTTATGTTGTGAAACAACAAATTGTGCCCTTTTAAAAATTTTCTTGATTTTAAAAGTAAAACTATGAAAAACTTCAATATTTTATTCTTATTACCAAAGATAATTATAGAACACTAATTTTAATTATTTAAGACAAACTGAAGGAAATTTTATTTTAATTTATAGAAACCAAATAAGTCCTTTATTACGTGATGATAATTTCCTTTTCCCAAAACATTTTTTTTTCTTATCATAAAATTTAAAAGTAAATTTGAATAAAACTAGACCTAATAATACAATCCCCACGTAAAATAAGAAACAGTAAGAAAGATCAGAACGAAATTTGCAATTTCTAAAACACAAAAAAATATTTTCTTTTGAGAAGCAGACACAATACATAGTAACAAATATTCAGTCTTATTAATTCTTTTCGTAAGTTGTACAAAAGATTTTAATTTACTTAACATAATAATTTGCAAGTTTTAAACATACATTCTGATTAACTCCATGTCTTTCATTAATATACATTTCAGGTGAGGGTCTGAAAAGTTTATCAAGTAGAAATTTCTACCAGATAACCCTTCCTTAAAGGAAGACCAAGAATTTTTCCTTAGGAAACTTGAATCTGTTCTCAAGTAATTTTTTAGTATCTGGAAAAAACAGATTTTATTTTTTAGTATATGTTTGAGTAGGAGAACGCAAAATCGTTAATTAATAGCGTGTTACTTTCATCCTGGATGAAGATACCAGTCTTCCTACGAATTTAGCTGGAATAGGTTAAAACTCATCAATAAAAGGAGAATTTCGAAGAACTTTAAAATTCTGAATGGTCATAAAGATTTTATGACCATTTCGGCGGGGGCTGTAACCCCCGCCGAAATCTTTGAGCGATGGGGACTGCAACCCCCATCGCCCAAAAATTATTAGACTTTATCATTCAGGGGTTAAATCTAGTAAGTTGAGTCCAAAAATTCCATTTTTAGCATTTTACATTTTCGTAATAAATAACATCTCAAAATTATTTTCAAAAATAATTTGAGATAAATCGGTACATAATCATCTTCCTAGTCATTAATCCCCTCCTATACATTTTAACCCGCCATAACTCGACGTGTGAGCGCCGCACTAATTCTGACGCAGTACTAATAAAAATAACTGATTACTGAGGATTTCCCGCAAGCCAGAAATGCAACACTTCCTTATCGCATTCCAAACACATGCGCAGGTAGCTAGACGGCGTTCCAAGAATCTTCAAAAAGTTTTCAAGTTCTTTTGCCAGGTTCAGCTAGTCCTGGAAAAGTGGATGAACTAAAAATCTTAGCGATGTATTACGATAATAAATGATCTGAGTCTGTCCTCCAAGCGGAATATCTTATTTGGTGCGAGGAGATAAAGTCAGTAAATTTAAAATGCGATCTAAAAGTGATTAAGTACTGGATCACTGCAGTAAAGAATATTTGCCGAATATCCATTATCTTTTGCAAGTTTTAGCGACTCTTCCGGTAACAACATGTACTAATAAACGCTCGTTCTCCACAATCAAGAGTCAAAACGATTGCGCGTAACAAGTCGGGGGATGGAAGATTAAGTTCGTTAGTTTCTTTGACAGTGTATTACTGTTAATCCTGATGATGTTTTAGATATTATGGCAAGGAAGCAAAATCGACGACTACCTTTCTAATAATTCATAACTTTTACTGGAATGTAAATGTGTGTGTAAAGCATAAATGCAGATTATGAAAAAAATTATATACTAACAATATGATTCTTATTTGCGTAGTAAATAATGTATTAAATCTAAGTATATGTTCTGTATTTTTGAAATGCAATAAAGTAAAAAAAAACCGTTTCAATATAAAATGATTTTCATAATTATTATTTTATCATTATCATCAGCCTCTTTAGCGCCCTCGAAAAAATCGTAGCTACATGCCTGTTAGGTATCATGTCTTTATTTTCGCGAGTAGAATCGCGAAATCTCTCTTCAATATCTACTATCTCCTCTTCTACTATTACTTATCTGTATCACAAACAAATAAATAACAGCATTTATAATTAAGCTTCAGGTTATATAGATAACACGACAAAATTCGTCATTCAATTAGCGAATAAAAACTTCAAATTAATATCGTGATAAACTGAATCATCTTTTTGTTTTTAAACAAAAAAAAATAATGATAACAAATAAAAATAATGATAACGTTGACATCGTTTGAATTTTACTTCTGTAAATATAAAATAAATATATCTGATAACATAGAAAGCCAATCTAATCCAATAATTTTGTAGTGTCATTACACATCGATTAGTGCTAAAATTTATTAATTATTATTATTCCTACTCGTAATCATTAGATAAAACTCCTCTTTCATTAATGACAAATTCAATTATTTTAGGATATATTTTAAAGGAGAATTCAGCGAATGAAAGTTGCAAACGGATTAGTTCTAAATTGGTTTTAATTACATTAAATAAAAGACTGATAGGAATTGGAAGTGTGTATCGGGTGATGGCACAACTGAACATTGATCCCTCAATTAACTGATAAGGTTTTATAATTAAAATTTAAAAAAAATCCTAATTTTCTGCAACGATTCCAAGTTTTTTTATTTATTTATATTTCTGCTTATTTTTAATAGTAATTAGTATTTAATATATTTAATTGCTTTTCAGAGTATTTGAATAAAAACAACAAATTTTGCGTTACAAACTTATCATTCATTCATCTATGCCGAATTTGGAGCTTCGAAACACCCTTTAAAATTAAAATAAAAACATTATGTAGGCTTATTTTATTTCAAATTCCTTGTGTAAACTATGGAATTTAACTATTTAAATCAATTTGATAAAATTAAGAAAATTGTTCATATAAATATTTATTATTTCTTTTTAACCTAACTGAATTTTACATCCCTACGAAACACCCTATTTTTAAAAAAAAAATCCTGTTAACGTTCTAATAATTAATCTCTTCTATGCTTTCATCCATTATACACATTTCTGGCCCATTTGTTTTCCTTGGCTATTTTAAGTAATAATTATTTCAATTAGTAATAATTTAAAAAAAAGAGATTTATAAATTTATTTTTTTTTAAATTGTATAGAAATTAATACTAACCATTAATATTACGGATGTTATTTGGTATTTGAAAGAAAGAAAATGCCAAAGAAAGAAAGAAAATGTAATTTATCATGGTGGATAAAAATTTTTATGCGATCATTAACTGTAAAAGACAACTCATATTTTAATGAGGCAGATTAAAGAAAAGATGGTAGCGTTTGAATCTATCTGGGAACGATTTTATGTCAATCAGTATCCCTATCAATTGAACCTTCGTGACGGGTAAATTAGATTCAAGAGGAACACACACACACACAAACAAACAATCAAATTTACGAAATTAAAAGAGAAAATTAATATAAAAGCATAATAATCATGATGGTTTTTCTATTATTCGAAATATTTTGAATAAAAATATTTCATAAATCATTTACGTGTTACTGGGTTAGTGAAACAGAAATATTGACGATCAACTTATCGTATACGTTGAAGATCAATTTATATGTAAAATTATAGCTCTTTAACTACAAATATATTTTTGAAACTAAATATAACAATAATTGATTATTTGACAAAACCAAAATTTTCGAAAACCTCGCAATAATTACACTACGTTACGATGCTTAAAGGCCAGACAATTAACAGAAATCATAATTAAACTCATTTATTTTAACATTTAACATACTACATTTAACATAACCCATTAATTCTAATTTTAATCAACGGCTTTTAAGTTAAATTTAATAATTGACAGTGGGCGAGTACAATGACATCTCACATTTGTACAAAGCTACCTCCATCCGTATATTCATATTGAATAGGAGAGAAATAAACACAGATAACGGTTTTAATTCGTAGAGACGAGGTTTAATATTTCTAGCTCAGATGTAAAATAGTTAGCGATTTTGTAATTTGTAATTTTCGCGGATGGTATTTGTTGATAAAATAAATAATTATACATAAATAAGAATTTATTAATAATCTAACTATTAACAAACGAAGAAATAAAGTGTAATTAAAATTGAAATAATGACGCTACTGAAATAATGAAACGATGAGAAATAATGATACTCATATAAGAATTGTTATTTAAGACTGGTTTTTATTCAAAATCGTTAAAATGTACTTGGTGTAATGATTTGAATTATGAAATTATATTTTCGGTTCCACATTTTTTATAACAGATCCATGGGGAAAATTTAAAAATACGCCTTGTAAAAGTATTTACGGCTGAAACCTTTTTATTAGTATTTAAAATGACAAATAATTAAATTACAAATTATACACAACAAACTTTTTCTTCTATATAATTATAATTGAGGCGGTAATTTTTCTGTGGAACTCAAAACCTTTTATAATAAGTTAAAATAACATAAATATATTAAAATATTGTTAATTTTATACTGTATATGAAAGTGCTCTAAATAACTGAATGTTATCGTAATTGTGTGATAGATTCAGTAACGGTTGTACAAAATTGCTCAGATTTAAAAAAAATAACAGTATCCATTTGAAAACCATCACCTTCTGATTTACTCCCCCAAGTTTCCTCAATTCGGGCTTTCTACTGCTATTCTTCTTCGTTCCATAAAACCACTTTTCATCCACCGCTCACTCCATCTACCATTTCCTTTTCAATTTTCCCATCACTATGCATACCTATTCTACTTTCAGTCAACTGATTACAGAATTCTATCCTGTTCCACCAAATATAGCATCTTTAAGTAATTTTTCTTTTCTTAAACTGTCCACGTGTTCAAAATATCTTAGTTTTGAAAATTCATCTCGATTCTTTCCTGCAGCCTCTCCGTTCCTCGCTATTCTCTTAAGTTATTCCTGATCATATTTCTCCTAGTTTTTCCCTAATATTCACCTTGAAATTCATTTCAGTCATCTACACCCCACCGCTAGTCTTTATTCTCGGCTTTTCATACATTAATACCAAAATGCAATAAGGAAAATACATTATTTTTTGCACTCCGATTGGACTACTTTATGTAAAATTAAATTTTTGACACCATGGAAGAAGTTACTTGTTCCTAAGTTCAGCTTTCTGCCCTCTCTTAAGAACTTAATTTTCTAATTTCCTAACCTCTGACAGAAAATTTGACAAAGAGGTGAATCCTTCACCCTTTATAATAGGTGAATCCTTTATTTTATAGTATTTTTATATTTGGCATTACTCTTATGTCTCCCAGAATTTTCCCCAAGCCCTCATTTTCTCTAATAATCTTCTACTCAAAATTTCCCTATCACGTTTTTTAAATTCTTAACAATATTTTATTAATAAAATTATTAATTATTCCCCCAATTCTCCTCCTAACTGATTGTGCATTCGGGAAACTAAATTCATGAAAGGTGTGAATTCCTCTTCCTTTTTTTACTTCCTTGTAATCGCGAAAATTTCAGATTTCAACGTAAATATCCATTTTGACTATCCCTGAATCCATTTTGATTAGTTTCTGCGTGACGTCTGTACGTACGTATGTATGTATATCGCATAACTCAAAAACGATTAGCCGTAGAATGTTGATATTTTGGATTTAGGACTGCTGTAACATGTAGTTGTGCACCTCCTCTTTTGATTGCAATCGACTGAACCAAAAGTGTCCATAAAGCCCAAAATCCAAACAAAATTGGATTTTGGACTTTCCTTAACTGCAGAAATGAGCCCTCATCGAGAGCTTTTCAACGATATATCATAAGTGGTACTTATTTTCATTGGTTCCAGAGTCAGAGTCAAATGAAATTTTAATTAATGAGATATTTGGATCTATAAGAAGACACATCGGTTCGAATCAGACTTAATCTTCTCTTTTTTTCTTTTTTTTAACATTTTTTTAAATTTATTTTTTAACAGTTAAAAAAAATTAAATTATTGATTTATTAATAATTATTAACCTGTGATTGTAAAAAAAGTATTAAAATAAATAATTACTCAATAATAACAATAAAAAAAAAATTATGAAAAAAATCAAAAGTTATTAGTGAAATAAAATGTTATCTGATTTTAAAAGCATGTATATTCATTAGGCATTATTGCATATGTGTATATGTAATAGAGTTGGTAAAACATCTGATTATTTAATATTAATTGAAAATTATAATTTAGAATCGTATTATTTTTGGATTTTCTAGTTAAATTTCTATTTAATTAATCTGGAATTTGTTTAATTTTATCTACATTAAAGTTAATTACAAAGTGAAAAATATACCCTCAAAAGAACGACATATACACTGAGGCATACATGCCCGATTTTTATAAACTGCAAAAAATTCTTATCTTTTAGTTCTTCTGATATTGTCGAACAATAATCTCCCTAAGTCGAGATATCATCATTTCGCTTATTTGTTCTCTGTTGCCAATCATTTAATCGCTCTTTGGTTTGATACAATTCTTGAAATCTTAATTTGTGTACACTTTCTCTAGTTTTCAAATTTTCTCTACCTTTGTATTCATCATTCTCTCTTAATCTTTTTATTCTTTTCTTGTTCTTCTCTCGTCGAGTAAAGTTCTATCGCAGTAATCGTTTGATTCACTTTATCGTCATGTTTAGTTCGTCATTAATTGACAGTTAGTGTATACCATCTGTAATAATGTTAATTGTGTAAATAAAGTTATTTTTGATTTATTAACAATTATTAACCTCTGATTGTAAAAATGTTTTACGATAAATTACAGTTCAATAAATTATTACTAAAATAAAATTTTATGTACTTTTCATTTTTTTTTTAAACGTGTATATGTAATTTAAAAATTGTACAAGGAACTCATGTGGTGACCACATCAGTTTTTTTTTTACCAATATTATACATATTCTTATTGAAACTGAAACCAGCACCGGAGTATTTTAGAAAAAAAAAATTAAAACAAATTTGGACTTAGAAGGGTATGGAAAACGACCAATAAAAAATAGACAGTAGGATATTAAATTTTGACCTAAACATTTAGAAAATACAGATTATTCTTACATTGCTCTTAAATCATACGACTACATATAAAATCGAATTTCTTAATAGTATATACTATAGAATAAAAACAAACAAAAGAATTCTGCGATCAATATTTCATAAAAATAAATTTTTAAGCTATAAGTAATAAATGACAATGATTCATTTATTTTAAAAACAATTGGAATAAAATGATTGTTTTAGCTGGGATGATTTTGTTTTATAAATAACAGTAAAAATTGATGGAGACATATAAATCCCTACAAAGTGAAAACTACAAAGAATGAATGCAATTTATTTATTCCCTTTTCATCCAGATACGTTCAATTCTCTCTATATTAACGATTAAAAATTCTTAAGATAAATTCCGACAATCATAATGTAAGTAGTGAAAAACGAGGGAGGGAAAAACTATGAAAAAGAGTTACACGAAAATTTATTTTTGATTTAAAATATAGAAATATATTTTTTATAATAACAAACTGAAATAAGAATTGTAGTAAATAATATAAGTAAGATCAATTTGATTTGAATGAAATAAGATAATTCAAGTTATTTCTTAACTTACACGCTAACTTTTTTTGATGTTTTAATATAAAATCTAAACAGCTATAAATAATTACTAACTAAAATAATGGTAAATTGTTAGCCATCCAAAATGTACTGGTATGTATTGATTACAATGTACTAATAATCCGTGAAATATTAATTATGTATTAGGCACTATCCTGTCTGTTTGAGTATGAATAATATTATTAATAACTTGGAAGCTAACACTACAAACTTTCAGAAACAATGCATAATTGTAAAATAGAACAACATCGAAGTAAGTACAATGATAACGGTTTGCGAAATTTGCAAATATTGAAAAGCTTGTTAAGATATTTAAAGTAAATTTAAACAATAAATTTATAAACCAAACAATAAACCACATGTGTAATAAATGTAATGATAAAATACTATTTGTCTACATATTACAGGCCATTACTTTTAAAAGAACTACTTACAAGGTTTGGTTTTTAATATAATTTAAAACAAGGATCTTGAAACAAAAAATAAATTAAATTTTATTAAAACCAGTAAGATTAAAATTTAACAGAGTAGAGATTTAAGATTTTCTCAGAAACCATTTTTCTATATTGCAGTTTTCTTTTACCGATTATTATTCTCTTTACACCCAGAGGCTATTCTTTTAATAAATATAGTGTTTACTAGATTAAGAGGCATAAATTCTTCTATTTAATAAATTAGTTTTATTTTCCTGTTTTGATTATATATTTTTATTTTTATAGTATTTATTCAGGTATTAATAAATTACACTGATTTATATAATACGAATTTAGATCTTATTAAACACGCTGTTGGTGGGGAGGGTTCGTAACTGAACTGGATTCTCTACTACATCCCTATAACTTTCCTTTGATGAGCACGGTGGATACCAGACACGTTAACAAAAACTTCTTTAATTTCTGGAGATAAAGAAATTGTAATTAAAGCATACATTTTAGGCTTACAAAAAAAATATCGTTGATCAATATTGCACTAATTTTATTTTAATTAATAAATCTCCGATATACCATAAAAATGTGAAGAAAATGCCTGTTGTAAGACAAAGCTTTGGGTGGGTTTTATATCTCGTGCTGTGATTCCTCTAAGGATACATCTTTTTTCTCCTTCAACCTTTCCCTTACGCTTCTAATTTTCTTGTTCATCTTGGTTCTATGCGGTCCTAGAGGCCAGACTTATTACGTCATTCTCAGAATGGACAATTCACGGTAGTTAAATAATTTATTGAACAAGGAAATTAAAAGTAATAAATTAAGTAAATAATTATATACAAGTATATTGTTGTATCTAATTATTATATTTGTAATAATAATCTAATTTGTATGATGTATTCTTCATTTCGAAAAATATATGTATAAATACAAAGCAGATTTAAACCAGGAATTACCTAATCTTCCTTTTTTTTCTTGTAAAAATATTTGACTGTATCAATTAAAATCTTTTTTTTTATTATTTTAAATAAAGACCAATGATTTGGAAACATAAGGCATTAAATAAATGTAACAAAAGGGTAAATATGCAACAGTATCAATAAATATATTTCATTCCCGTTTTTTTTTGCAGATGTGTAATTTAACTCTTTCTTATTGAATATCAATTTTTTGATGTTGACGTTTATAAAAAAAGTAATAAAAACCATTTGGTTTTACACAAAAAATAAAAATAATAATAATAATGCAACAAAAAATCATTTGTGTGTTGTAATTAAAAATAAAAAGCTGAAAGAGAACTGATACTTCACAATCTAAGCGATTCATATACCATGAATTTTATTTAACTTATAGAATGATTTTAGACGTAATTTACCATGATTAGTTTAAAATATTAAGACCATAAGGGTCGGAGAGAGTCGTAATTTTAAAAATATTTCTTCTAGTAAATTTCATACAAAACAATTTTCATAGCTTGGGCACAATGCAATTTTTCATATCTAACATTACGTAGGTTAAATGCATAAGTAAAAGCTAGACCTGTAAATTTACTTTATAAGCTGCCGTTTTATTTTCATGTTATTTGCATTTCACAAAAAAAAACTGAATGATTAGTTCTTTATGTTAGCTATCGATTTGATCTAATTTTACTGTTTCTATGTGGGGTAGTTAGCGGATAGAATAAAAACTTATTTCATAGAATTTAGACGTTTTAAATCTCACCTTTCTATTACATCTTTACATGAAATGTTTGTTAATGAGGCCGCCATCGTTTATGACCAGAGGTAAATTTTTAGGTATTTGCTCAAGATGCTGTTTAAAAAAATGAAAACTATACGAAAAACATTAAACCTGTCATCCTTATCGGTAATTTATTTTTTACTTTAAACGCTCAGGATTTCAGCAAAAGATTTCAACAGTCGAAAGTAAACTTTTTCTACGGTTGTATTATGTCTGAATTACGCGGCTTTAACCTGTATAGTAATGAGGGTCATTATGAAGGAGATTTTCATTACGGTAAAAGTGTTCAACCAATCAAAAGCCTGTTCTTTTCAACTACTGACCAATCAGAAAGTGTATTGTTTAATGTATCAGCTTTTTTTTTTTACTTTGATTTTAATCCGATTCAGTCGTTAGCAAGTATAATGAATTTGAAAATACATGGATAGGTAATTAAGTTTCTATATTACGTTGTTTATCCTCTTGTTATTGTTAGAATATAAAATATCGAGCCGAAAATTTAAATAAAAGTTTTTACAATATTATATATTATTTTTAATATTAAAATAAACTGACGAGATAAATTTATAATTAAAATATTTTTTGATGAGGTACATTAATTACATTAAGTATGAAATAACAGGAAGTACAAATATTGGTGTTTATATCAACGTAGTTATTTTTAATTCCGATACGGTATTATGTACTGCAGCATAAATCAGTGTCAAATACGTTATCTATTTTGACTTACGAAACGTAATAGTAGATATATGACTTCCGTAACATTAAAACTTCCAGGAAGACGTGATTTAATATTATTTATTGAAATATAATTCAAAAGTATATAAATCATATTGATTTTTTCCTGTTACGGGTTTATTTTCTCTCACGCAAAATTCGACTACGACTCCTAGAGTTCTCCGGATGTAAAATTACAAGAAAATACTTGTGATATTACAAACTCTTCCTTGTTTATTATTATCGGTTTAAGGTTGGATAAATTTTTGTTCGAATATTACCAATGTCGATAATAATCGGTACTCATTTTCGTAGAAGCTTTCACAATATTAACATTAAATAGTGAAGTATGCGATATATTAGACACAATATATAATTAAATTGTATGTTAATATTAAATAAAATAGGCCTTATTATTTATATACATTACTTCATATAAAACTGAAGAAAATAAGACTTAATTTAATCTCAGAGTATTTTTATGTTTATTCAAATATCTTGTTAACGATGTGGTGATCGATTTTCGTAAAACTTATCTTAACATTAATGATAATATAAGAATGTCTTATTATGAAATTCGAATTACAAACATATCTCACTTACGGAAAATGAAACGTTTTATTTATTCGCTTAGGATAAAAAACGATATTAATTTTCAGAAATATGCTACAAATTTCATAATATACCTATAAAGCAAGTTGTCCTGACTGATTCATCAACGCTCAGAAAAAATTACTGATGATAAATTGATGAATATATATATGTTCTTATGCTGTTAATTGCACCGAAAGGATTTCATTTGAAATTCCGAGTTTAAAAGTTAAAATGGAGTAATAATGAAATTTACTATTTTTTTTTTATTTCTCGGTAACAAATGAAGATAACTGGATTTTTTGTATGAGTAATCTTCATGTGAATATGTAAAAACTAATTTCTAGATTTTTGAAATTCCGAGTCTAAAGGGTTAAAAAGGATTCTGAATTTTTTTTAAACCTGGGCTTTTTTTGTTTAATTTCTCGGTAAAAAATGAAGATATCAACTTTTCATATAATCTCTTAAAACCAGTTTTAGATTTTTCGAAATTCGACCTTGATAAGAGTGAAGAACAGTAAAAATATTTTGAACAATGATTGTAAATTTTCGCCATTTCCGACTGTACTAAATGAGATATTCACCAGATTGGAGCTTGCAAATACTCATCAAATAAATATCTAACAAAAATTTTCGGGTATTTTTGAATTTCGATTTTTTAAGGAATGCAATGGTGTACAGTCCGGCGGCTCAACCAACATAGCTTCTATTTTTGTATGTGCGACGCGGCTGACTGGACCTCCCTTCCGTTTCTTGACTAAAAATATAAAATAAATCTTAATTAGAAGGTTTTTAAAAAAATGAGAAATAAAGTACGGTGACTTCCTTGTGGTGTAACTCGGGTAACGCTAAGAACCGCGCATAATACATTTTTACCATGATTAAAGCATAACTCAAGCACGCGTTTAACAAACAAAGAGGGAAAGGTTTTCCGAAATTCCGAATTCAAAGGTTAAAACAAAGTAAACGAATATTTTTGCGCATTTCTAACGAATTGAGATATCGATTTTATCGAGTCCGGTCTTAATATCACACATGCCGCTGATACCATCAGATTATCGTTTCAAATTTTTACGGTTGCAGTTACTTCTTCATGTATGTTTTGCTATGACAAATAATTAGTTTCAAGGACAATCGCTGAAGTTGTAAGCATTGACTTAAGTGAGGACTGTTTCTCTCACATACAATCCACATGTATAGTAATATCTATCTAATATTATTCTATCCACACACGATAGAGTAAGTTCATACAGCAGCTTATTTATTCATTCAACCACCACAAAAAAACTGTCAATTTAGTTTATAAGGAATTCCTGAAATAAAATTATCTCAAAAGCACTTTTCAGTGCTACACACAAAATCGGCTCTTATCAGGGCCATATATATTTAAGCGTTGTGCAACAATTAGTTGTATATCGTATATTCCTTCTATATTTTAAATAAAAATTTTTATTTTACCTTTTCATCAGGATTTAATGAAAATCTGGAAACAATATTCTTAATTAAATAATTTTTATTCATAAATAAATAAGTTTGTTATTAAAAAAATATTATAGGTGAAGCCGAATTGATATAGCGGGCGAAGCCGCGACGTGAACGCTAGTATGTATACGTATAAAGTTTATGACGTGAGTGATTCATAATAAAAGACTACCAAAAACTACTGAAGATAAATAGATATAAATTTATATACACGTTATTTTTACAGTGTAAGAATGGATATTTTGAAATCCCGAATGTAAAGGTTTAAAATGGGGTTTGAATATTTTTTAAACCCGGCTATTTTTTTTATTTCTTGGTAACAAACGAAGATGTCAACTTGAGTTTTGGTGGGTATAACGTCATCTGAACATCTAAAAAAAACAATTTCTATACTTTAGATTCCACCTTGAAAGGGATGAAAAAAGGTAAAAACATTTTGAACAATGATTGCAAATTGTTCAAATTGTTGAATAGTGAAGTCGGAAAACGATAATTTCCTACTATACTAAACGAGATATTCGCTAGGTTAAGGCTTGAAAATACTCTTCAGATAAATATTTAAAAAATATTTTCGGGCTTTTTTGAATTTCTATTTTTAAGGGATATGACAGTGTATGGTGCGACGGTTCAACCAACACAGCCGCTTCCACTGTTAGTGTATGTGCGACACGACTGGCTGTACCTGCCCCCGGTTAATTGCCTAAAAAACATAAATTTAAAAAAAAAATTAACTGCGACGGGAAAGGTAAGTAACCATATAGTACGGGTGAAGCCACAACGAGATGCTATATGGTTACTTACCTTTATATATTTATTCATTTTAATAGATCCTAATATCGTACGATATTTTAAATAGATATTAAGTAATAAAACAACTGAAACAATTTTTATTGGCTATGGAATGCTTTAAGGAATTTTTACTAAAACGTTCCTTTCTATTTACAAGTAGGAACAGTAAACAGAACTTCTAGTTAAATCACCTACTCAAAGGACATTTACTTTTGATATCAGGTGATCGTAATTGATAATATGACTGATTATACTCGTACATTTTACACAGCCCTAACAGAGTGACACCAGTTGATAATATATTTTATATTAAAAAAAAAATAAGAAATGTATACTATATAACTTTAAGTTTACAAATTTTTAATTTATTTTTGGACTAATAGGCTAATTGTAATTAGATTTCATTTCGAAAAAATTAAAGGATTTCAAAGCGATAAATTAAATCATTAAAAAAAAATATAATAAAACCTTATAAATTTCTCTCATTTTTGGTAAAGTTTTTCAAAATTATTTTTAATATATTCTTAAATATTATTATATTTCCAGTTGTGCTTTGTGATATTATTTTTTTTAGTCATCTAAATATCACTAAATACCGAAATCGAAATTACAACACTAAATTTCACGGTTAATCTGTGGATGAAATAATAAACATCAACATTTATGCATATATAGCGACGAATTGTATATCAAGCTTCCGCAGGGACTTCTAATTATCGTAAAACCTAGGAGGGTTGTGTGTTATACTCGTGTATTTATTTTTACCACTATAAAAAAAGACAGTAACGAAAACAATAACATATTACGTGACATGAAAAAAATTGAAGTTAAAATGCTAATTTAGATAAAACATTATCATAAAATAGACACTTGTGAAAATTCAGTATTATTGAATACCTCGTGTTTTTAAATAATAAATATCGTATTTTTTTTAGACTACAAGAGAACTTACGTAAATCTCGCCGACTTACTTCCAATACTTTTCAGATTCATACGTGAAAAAAAATGAGTGAACATTATATAGCTAAACAAAAGGCTTTTAAATCAAGTTCATGTATTATTAACAACATAAACGTGCAACAAATTCAAGTAAATTGTTTAAAATTGTCATTTTTTAAATTTATACATACAAATCTATGTAGCAAAATATTAAAAAAATTAATCTTCATAATTTAAATAATAATCAAGTTATAAACTGGTTTTAAATAAAAATATACGTACTAAATATATAATATCCAGGTATGTAATTTTAACTGCCATAAAATACTTTTAAATGTATGTCGACACTATATTTCTATTATTTATTGCTTCAGTCAGCTGAATAAAATACTTAAAACAATAAGTTATCATCATTTTAGGTATAAAAAGGTAGTCAGAAAATTGTACGCTTTAACTATTTTCGTTTTTGTCGAAAGTATTTAAACATATAAACCAGTTGTAATTTTACTCGCATATTTAACGAACAAGATACTAACTTAATTTGAACTTCACTTGCATTTAGATTAATTTTTTTTACCTATTACATTGTCTTAATAAAACGTGTATAGATAAACTAATATGAAATAAATATCACATCAGTCATCAGCGAACATTTTTCAAGAATAATAAGCATCATATGTCTGAAAGAGAAAAAAAATTACGACCAGAAATATTTTCTAATTGCTTTCCTTATTAAACTCGATTTACTTTGCAGTTTATCAACAAATTCGGCTAATTTTCTGCGATATTAATTCCTACAAGTGGTATAATTATTCTATTCACCAAAGTGAGTATTATTCCTTTCAAACAAAGGAACTTTCACGATATCTGTCAAACTTAATTATGTAACTGCGATAAACGTAGTGTAAAGCATATTTTGCTCTAAAGCTACAATAAAACAATGCGTAAATATGTTCTTATCCATCACTAGGGGGACAATCAGAAAAAAGTTTAAAAAATACAAGCCGATGTTTAGGTAAAATTTAGTATTTACAATACAAATATTAGAGCAAAGTTCATCTAAAAATCGATTGTTTGAACTTTCAAAGTTTTAAAGTTTAGCCACGTGCATACTTCAGAACCAATAATTTTATTATCTTTCCTATTTTAATCGAATTACGCGAGATTTTTCATTTTATTCAAATGAAATAAATACGGAGAGGGTTTATTTCAAATCAGAAGTAGGAATTTAAACCGATCCAACTGTATCCCATTCAGTAAAACAATTATGACTGAACAAAAATACGACTATTAATTCATTTTGAATTTTCTGGCTATTATACTTAGTACGCAATAGGGAATGTACTACTGAGCGGTCAAAATATAAACTTATCAGATTTTTGAATTTTTTGACATTTAAAGGATCAAGAGTTAAGAATAAAGTTCAAAAAAAATTTGAATCTGTGCGTGTACCTGCCTGCGTTTGAGTGTTTTTGTTTATTTGTCTATTTGATTTTGGCCCCTATTTCAAATTATATCGTAGAAACTGTTTAACTTGTAATTATAAAATTTCGTATGGAAACTTGTGTACTGGATTTTGTACTTTTTGTTTTTAAATTATATCTATTCGGTTTAGTAATAAAAATGAAATAAAAGTGATCGTATAATTTTAAAACATATAAAGAGAAATTACTGAATAGCTTTTCTACAGTTATGAACTTCTCTACCAGTGAATGCAATGAAATCATTAGGTAAATATTTAATAATAAAAGTTATACATAAATGATTATTTATTGATATATGATCATTATTTATTTTATAAGTAATTTATGAATATTTCTTTTATATTCATTTACAAATATACCGAAATCATTACATCAGTAAAAACATCATGACTTCTTTACTTCCAAAAACAAAGTAATCCTAACATAGGATGTTCAGTTTTTTTTCCGAACATTGATCCCGTTCACAAGGTGAGGTAGATCTCAACCGTACAGATTTAAGTGATACGTCCTGAGAATATTATTTTTATGATATTGTGCGCTGTTTTAATTTTAAATTTAATTCTATTTGTCCTACAGTACATTCATTTATTAGATAATTTAAATAACCAACAAATTAATAAGAAAAAAAAATTATTTCTTTCTGGAATTCTTCTTTGTAATTTTATTGCTTCAACAGCAGGATACCCAAAGAATATTTTTTAAATACAAAATTAATACTGCAGCGTGTAAAAATCATTTATAACACACCGGGTTGGTCTATTAGTATACTCGTCGTCGTAAATCAACTGATTTCGAAGTCGTAGTTCTCAGGTTCATATCCTAATAAAAGTAGTTGCTTTTATTCGGATTTCAATACTAGATCGTGAATACAATCAGTGATTGGGTGTCAATTAACTAAACGACTCAGGAATAGTCGACCTGAGTTTGTTCAATACTACACATTTACAGGTGCTGCTACATTTCCATGATAAGTCGCTAATGACTTTAATTGTTGATACGAATATAAATAAAATATTTAAAAAAATCATTTATGTATTATTTTTATCGTCTTCTAATAGTAATTTTTTTAGTGATCTTATTGCAGTACTGATAAAGCAGTTTACAACTACAGATTCACTGCATTCACTAGTCAAAGTACTTTGTAGGCTAATTTTTAATTAAAAAAAACTGATGATAAAATGGGCTGATGTTATAAAGGAAATTCCATTTTTGAGTTTATCTAATAAAAAAAAGAAGATAATATTACTGTATTCTAAAAGATGGATTGAACCACATACAAAGTCCAAATATAGGAGCAATCCGTGAATACCAAACCTCTAAAGCAGAAAACGGAGAAATCCTAGATGAGATTGGTTGAGACATAATCTACAAATGAAATGCGAGGGAGGTTAGGGAGTATCAGTAAAAGAGGAGAGTGGAAGAACTAGGAGGTGACGGGAGAAGATCTCGGAAAATAAACCTATATTTTATGATACATTAAGAACAACTTATTTTGCAACAGTATTGAGTTTGTATTAGTTCACAACAGTTGTATATTAATTTCCAAAGTTATGGTAATTTACAAATCAACATAAACGTTTTTTTAATTACTTTTTTCCTTGAAAAATAAATAAATAAAAAATATGTAGGATGGAGATGATAATAATTCTCAGCTTTAAAATGTTTGTAATACTTAAAATGTTTTATTCATATATTTTTATTAAGAGAACAAGCTTAAGTTATTAATATACGCCCCTGGAATGTAACATCATTAAGTTTCATTCAAATTATTTAATAACGTGTAAATAAAATTAAGCTAAACTTTTTTTTACGTGTACTTCCAAAAAAATTAAATTAAAACTTTTATTTTTAATTAAATAAAAAAGCGCCACGATAAACAGGACAAGGTTATTTATTTTTTATAAAATTTAGAAGTTAGAAAGAGTAGTATTTTAATTCAAATTTTGTTTGGGTATAGCTTACTCGATTGTAAAAAAAAAAAATTCGATTTTTTTCTCTCTGAGACTTCATCTACATATGAAGGGGACATTTATAAACTCTTTTTTTTCCATACGATACAAATAAAGCTGATTGTATCTTTTTACACCCTAATTTTATTTCAATCTAAGTCCCTATGAAAACTTACCTCGGAGTTTTATGAATTGAAAAAAATTAGCTTTTAACTCTGATAGACAACGGCTTTTTATTTATTTATTTTTTTTTTATAAAAAACAAAAATTAAAAAATTGTTGTGCTTCATTATAAAGCTGCAGAAATGTTTTTTTGTATCCCACAAATATATGAGATCAATTATTTTATAAACAACGAACCTTTGGCCTTATATTATCTTTAAAACAAGTAACAAAATTTACGATTCATTTCGTAAAAATACTATGTAAAAGCAGCTTTTTTTTTCAGTGATACCACTATACATTTATATTTACACAATAATGCAAATTTGATGAGATAATAAAATTATATCTGAAAAACCTTGCCAGTATTTGAATCGAAGGCCAGTTGATTAAGAAACATATTCTTTTAACATTAGGCGCTCCATGTTTTATATTACCTATAAATAATAACAGTATTACAACCGTCTATTGTTATTATTAACTATAAATGGATGAGAAGTGTACACATATAACATAGTTAAAAATCTATCTAGAATCAGCACCAATTGTTTAATAATGCAAATAGGGGAATTGTTATTTTTCGTAAATTTACAATGTTCATTACGCCATTATATGGTATATGATGTGTTACTGTTTACATTTCAGCTGTAAAAAGGGCTGTATTTGTAGATCTTGCGTGAAAAATCATTGAACATCGTCTTACTCTATAATTGTGTTTTGGTTTAAACGTCTTATAGATATTAATTTTTCTTGAAATAGGAGACAGTAAAACGACAACAATAAAAACACCAGTTTATGAATTTCACAAGCGTTTCTGTGAGGATTGTATAAGTATGATAATGTATCGGTCAAAGTATGAAATATTGACCACGTTCAAAGTAATAAAGGAAAATATATTGAGGAAGTAGGATCAAGTTAAGTTGGAATATTGGTGTGAAGATACGAGTACTTTAATATAATACGTAATGGTCTGAAACGCATCGTTTTGTCAAAAAACTCTTCTAAAAAATTATTGGTCATATATCGATTCACATTATTTAAAAAAGCACTCCGTTTAACATGTATGTAGCATCTGTCGTCGCATTCTCCAAACTTTGTACCAGTCTATTTATTCATTTCGTTGTTTAAAGCTCGTTCTTTAAGGAAGCGATGACATCGTTGTTCTAGAAAAGCAGCTGATAATAGGTTTTTGAGCAAATTTGATTACAGTAAGTCTGAAATATTCCTAGTATGTTTCTATATAGAATTAATAACTGAAAGAAAGTGTTGAAAAGTATTTGTGTGACAGTAGGGAAAACATTTGACAGTAGGGAAAACCTGATGGAATTTTATTTTCTACAATTGATCTTAATTTAAAAATATTGAAGTAAACCTAATTTGTTAATTTATTTAAGATTATTTAATATTTTCAAGAAATAAATAAGTAAAAATAAAGCCCGTTGGTCACGCGACATAAAACACCAATCAGAGCGCATGATGTCTTGCAAAACGTCAGATTTTTGTTTACGGCGATCTATGTGGTTTGTTGATTTTGTGTTAAAAAACACATTTTTCGCGTGTTATACGATTTTCTGTAATAGTACGACGATTACAACAAATCTTTGCAATGGAAAAAGTATAATTAGATTATATTGATAATTTTATTTATTTATTTTCTTATTTCAATATAGCGTTTCAGTGGCGCCATCTAAGAACTAAGTAGCAAACTAATCATTGGTCGACGGGCTATAAGCAGACAGCTATTTAGTGGGCACACAACAGATTTTGACCGTATTGTTTTTGAGGTTATTTGTCAGAAGTAAAACGTATCTCATAATTAAATAGTTATAATAATAGATAAATTTTATTTTATATCCTCCTAAGGAAATGATGTAAGCTACGTGCAGCTAAACCGTGATGGCAAAATACTTGTATGTACAGTTAAATGTAAAATATGCCCGGAACATAAAGTTCGTGCAAAATTGTATACAGTTGTTAAATAAACATGTATACAGTTAAACAAACAATTGGTTAGTTGTTTTAATGGTAGTACTTTCACAATGAGGGTCTACACAGTACTTGTGAAACTTGAATTAAGTAATTTTCGAAATGCCTAAAACACTGCACTAAACATCTGATTGTTTTGTTAAGGTGTGACGTCATACGAATGGCCATTACAGGGAGCGTTTTTGCGGGAAAAATGTAATTGGTTTATAAAAATGCAAAATACATCATGTAAATGATCGTTTATGTGTTATAACCTTTATATTTTAATAAAATAGACGTTGACGCGTAATATAAACCGGATTCTCAAAAACAGTCAACTAGCCTATAGCCGAAACAGAATAATAAAGCAAAGAATAGAAGTCTTTGAAATAAGATGTTACACGAAGTTGCTAAAAATTAGAAATTAGAAATTAAAAATAAAATAAAATTCGGAATGAAGGTTTTAAGACGAACTGGAAGGGAAAGAAATTTCTGGTAAAATCTTATACATATACATATATATATATATATATAAATGAATGATTGTTTGTTTGTTTGTCCTGTATACGTTTCTATACTATTCATTCGATTGCGATAAACTTTCGTTAGTTTGTTTTGCGCATGCCCGTGAAGGTATCTGAATTATTTTAGACCCGCTACGTGGTGCGTGGGTCGAGATATTTCGGAAAATTGTATTTATGGTCCGATTTGGCCCATATTCAGAATATATATTAGTTACGTGAAAAGAAATATTTTGCAAAAAAGTGAAGAAGGGAAAAAGGGTAAGAGTGGAAGGGGTGAAGATTGAAAGAGGGAAAGAGTAAAAATAAACAATGTTAGATTTTGTGATGTTCAGTTTTTCAATGTTTTATCAAACTTTCATTTGTGTTCGTTTAATCTATGTATGTACTCAAATATAGCAATAGCGAAACATTGCCGGTCAGCTAGTAAATCGGAATATATTAAACAGATAATTGATGATTTAGGACGTAGAAAAAAATTAAAATTAAAAGATTTAACACGTAACAGAAAATAATGAAGAATAGCATAAAACCAGTCAACTGGATTTAAAAATGTTTTTTAATATTCCGCGTGTAAAATAACAAGAAGTTAAAAAATAGTTAAATATTTGTAAATTGTGTGTAACCTGACACACCCTTTTCTATTTATAAAATAAAAAAATATATACACATATAAAGAAGGCGGATCTGTTAAAGATTAAAATATATTGCGCAAGATGTTGACCAGCTTTAGGGCAAAGATTACAAAATCTTGTAGGTTTCTTAGTTATTAATGGAAGTGTTACGTGTTTAGTTTATAACCGGTGAGAAAAGAAGTGTAGGGAAGTACAGAACAAGTCATCTGCCGGTCGTCTTGCTAGTCCATTACGCGAGTCGGTAAACGAATAAACTGGTTGGTCAGTAGGTTATATGCCATTGAGCCGTTATCTCCACTATTACATCAATGTCACATGCTATTTAATATATAATTATGAACTCGCAGTGTTATATCACGTATGCAACAGCGCATACAGTAAAGGATGTAAATATTATATGTATATGTACAAATACGATGACCCCAATTCAAATCTGAGTATTTATATAATTATGTAAGGAAAATGATACTAATAAAAATTTATTTCTAGCTGTTCTTATTACGCTCTTATTTTTATCTCTTTCGGATGAAAGATTTTTAAGTAGCTGCATAGAAAAGAGGATATTTTTTGTCCTTTATATTATAGAAGTAAGACAAATAATACGTTATCCAATAAATCAGGAATTTTTTAACAGCTGAATAACAAATTAACATCACACATTTTTATTCGAAATTTATGTATAACATAAAAAAAATTAAATTCAAGGTGTTAATAAACACTCACAAGTAATGGTTACTTTCATTAACATTATTTATGTAACAAAATCAGTTCCAATTACCGTTAATAATGCTAATATAAACATTTATTTAATACATTACGTCACATGTAGAATCTAGTATAAAATATTAAATATATAACGTCGTATCTTAACTCTACAGTAATCGTCAGCCTAACTAATTTTTCATCCAATGCTAAAATCCATTCTATGCAGTAACTTCTTTATTAACACATATTAAAATATTCGTTATCAATACTTCATATTTATTGTAATTCGCTTACGTATTATTTTTGCACTTTTTCATCGTAATAAAAAATCCATTTTGACCATCCCTGAATCCATTTTAACTAGTTTCGGCGTGACGTCTGTACGTACGTATGTATCTCGCATAACTCAAAAATGATTAGCTATAGGATGTAGAAATTTTGGATTTAGAACTATTCTAACATCTAGTTGTGCACCTCTCCTTTTGATTGCAATCGACTGAACCAAAAGTGTCCAAAAAAGCCCAGAATCAAAACATATTTGGATTTTGGAATTTTTCTTAACTCCTGTAATAAGCCCTCATCGAAAGCTTTTCAACGGTATATAATAAGTGGTACGTATTTTCATTGGTTCCAGAGTTATAGATAAATAAAATTTTAATTAATGAAATATTTTGATCTTATAAGGGGATGGCACATCGGTTCGAATCAGACTTTTCTCAAATTCCTTCTTTTTAACTTTTTTTTTGTAATTTAAATATATTGATTTATTAATAATTACACCCTTCAACATGATTTTTGTCTCACGAGTACCAACAGATATCCAGTTTTTATCGTGTTTCCAAATACGTATTCGGAATTTCTCCATCACCCACAGTTTTTTTTGTTATTCCAATTTTTTTAGATATTTAAAAAATATTTTCATCCATTTGTCCATTGTCAAGTAAAAGCCCCCAGAGCAGAGTAAATATGATGGAATCAAAGGAGGTAACTCAAATGATAGCATTGTTACTGTTGCACATGTTCAGACGTGTGTAGACAGGTACAAACGTGACCTAGTGCAGCATACTTCTTCAAAACGTTGCAAGTTGTGAGGTAGTAGTGAACCAGTAAACACGTCATTGCGAGTACTTCGTGTGTCTGAATTATTGTATTACATACTTACAACTCTATTTCTTTTAATTAGTCGTTAGTTACAAAATACCTAGCGTTTGTTTAAATCATCATCATCACAACAACATTGTTGTGTATATGGTGAAGTGATGCTCAAGTCCCAAAGGCGAAGCCTTACTCCATTAGTAAAAAAGTGTTTGAATTTTATGTATCTCGCATAACTCAAAAATGATTAGCCATAGGATGTTGAAATTTTGGATTTAGGTCTGTTCTAACACCTAGTTGTGCACCTCCTCTTTTGATTTCACTCGACTGGGCCAAAACTCGACTGGACCTAAAATCAAAACATACAGTGATGTACTCTAACTTGCAATCTGCAATGAGACCAGTTCCACACAGCGAAGAATTGCTCATACGAAAATCTCCAGAACATGTGACATTAGATGAAGAGAGCTCAGAGTCTGATGAAAGTAAGGAAGAAAAAGAAACAGATTCTGGTTGTATCTTTGGATTTCTTTATTCAAATGTTGTATCACTTTTGAACAAAACACTTCATCTGAGCCTCATTTATTGCCTCAAGAAAATCTTACCGACCTCATACGAGATTTAAAGTTATTCAAAAAACAATCTGAAATGCTTGCTTCCCTAGTTAAAAGGATAAAATCTTCTTCAAAAGAATACAAAGATATGTACTTATCGTAATCTTAATTCTGAATTTAAAGTCTATTTTTCTGAAGAAAATGGCTTAGTAATGTAATGACATTTATTTTCTTATGGAGATTTTTTGTAATGAACGTAACCCAACAGAATGGCGTTTCTTCACTGATTCCCCTGTTAGTTTAAAAGCTGTGCTTCTGCATAATGGCAATAAATTCCCATCAGTACTTGACTTACTCTGCGTACGAAACATATTAAAACTTTAAATTTATGTTGGAAAAGCTTCAATATGCAGTGTATGAATGAAATATTTGTGGTGATTTGAAGGTAATTGCACTTATTCTTGGTCTGTAGCTTGGTTACACAAAGTACTGTTGTTTTTGCATGAATGGGATAGTAGGGACAGAAAAAAAACAATTTCATTAGAAAAGAATCGGTTAAACGCGAATTACTCATTCCTGAACAGAAAAATGTGAAACATGACCCATTGTGTAATCCTTCTAAATGTGTATATACCTTCGATACATATCAAATTATAATTAATGAAGAATTTCGTCAAGGCCAAGGGCAATACTTCTGGTTTCATATGCTTAAAACAGAAGTTTCCTAAAATTAGTGATGTAAAAAATAAAGAAGAATATTTGTGGGTTCATAAATACAATCACTAATGCACGATGAAAAGATTCGGGAACTATTGAATCCACCGCAGTTTGGCAAGCATTCGAAAAGGTTAATCAGAGTTTTTTTGGGAAATCAAAAGATTGAAAATTACTGTGATATTGTCAACGATCTTATAAAAATTTGGTTTGTAATATGTCCTTAAAAGTGCACTTCCTGAACTCTCACCTAGATTTCTTCCCGGAAAAACTTTGCGCAGAGAGCGATGAGCACAGGGAACACTTTCATCAGAAGATTTCAGCTATGGAAAAGAGGTATCAAGGCAAATGGAATCCTAATATTCTGGCCAATTGTTGTTGAACCATCAAGACTGATGCTCTAAAAGCGAAATATAACAGAAAATCGTCATTTCTTACTTTCTAGGTGAGTCAAATGTTTAAATATTGTGAAGTTAAAAATGCAGAAAGTATTAAAATGTTTGAAATTACAAATGCCTGTCTCTCGGAAACCTTGTGTGATGGGGAAAAAATATTTAGGGAGTTCTATTTTTTTAAAGTTGGACTCAATGTTAAATTTTACTCAAGAATTTTTTTCTAGCTTATAATAGATAAAACTACAAAAATGTAGCTGGATGTATAATTTTGAAATTAAAAAAAAAATTATTTCAAAACACCCTTAAAGGAAAAAAAATTCATCTACATCGATTTTTGTAATGTTTTAACTTTTTAAATTTTGATTTGAAAAATTTGTATTTTTATTTTAATGAGGCGTTAGAAGAACGAAATTACGAAAAGATTTTTTTCTATTATGAGAGGGATAGGCCTTAGTACACCCCTACATTAAAAAATGAGAGTTTTGTTTATTTCTTATTGTACCATCTTATGCTTGTAAATTTTTTAACGTTTTTTTCTTTAATTACGCCGTTATTACGGGATAAAAAATTTTAAGATCGTACAGAAATAATACAGATTATAAAACCTACTACATCTTTAAATATAGTTGTTTTTTAAATTATTCTCATTTTTTAGGGTTTTTTCCAACAATTCGGAAGCATAGTATAAAGTTTGAAATGTGGCGTAATGAGTATTCATACTTATCAAAAAGCTAGTGGGTAAAACTTTAATCCATTAAAAAATAAATTTTGGAGTGAACATCATAAATTATTGTAATTTGTTTTAAAAAAATGTTTAATAATATTTATTTAGCAATGATTCATTCGAATTTGTATTAGTTTTAGAAATATTTCAACAACTATAAATTTATTTTAATAAGAAGTAAATGAACAAAGAGGTAATGTTAATAGTATTTTCTATATTTCTCAAGAAAACGAGTTTATTTATTACGAATAAATAATAAAAGTAAAAAAGAAGAAAAATCACGACAAAATTTTTTGAATTTACTAAATTTTAAAATAGTAATGTAGCGAATAAAATTAGAAAAATGATAAAAATCAAACGAATTTATCACGAGTGTATATCAGAAAACGATTCATATGTCATAGAAGGAAGTAGATAAAAATTTATTTTTTCAGGCAACTAAAAATATCTGTGTAGGTAGAAAATAATGAATGAAGGACACAGATGTCCGAAATCTTGTTTTCTTATGTATTTTACCATGAACTCTGTTGACCCGTACACTAAAATCTCAAACGAATATATTTTAAAATCAATTAAACTATTTTTTATACGAATACAATAGAGCGTATTTTTAACATATAAATAAACTTAAATGATTTTAAATATGGTAAACCTATAAACTAAAACGGGTACGAAGTAATTCACCGTTGAAAGTAACGGTTATTAAACGAGATTTTAAATCAGGATATTCGTGTAATGCATATAAAATACGTGTAAGCCAGCCAATACAACACATTTATTATCTATTTAGTAGTATCAAGCGAATTATATACACAAAAATAATGGCTTATTTACTATAGGCGAATAAATAATCCGTCTCAAATTAGTAGCAGTTTTCAACTGGCTTTTTATTTAAATTATTATACAGAGCGTTCGAAAGGTCGCTTTGCGATGGTATCATGGAAGCGTAACGACAAAAACTTTCTTAATTATTACTTCATCTTTTTATTTCATTATTTTATAAAAACGGGTATTACAATAAATGGATTAATTTATAAAAGGTGTTAAAAATGACCTCCAGCATCAATAAACACTACAGACGTTTCAGTTTGTTTGCAAACACTGCAACCAGCTGATGTACTGGAATGTCTCGTACGTATACCGTTATTGCGGTTTTTAGTTCGTCAATCGTGCGTGATCTGTAACTATACACCACTTGTTTCGCTATTTACCATACAAACTAATCTGGGGAAGTCAGGTCGGGTAATGTGCAGGCCAGACCCCTCGAAATGATTCGTTCACCAAAGACATTTCGTAAAAAAGTCACCGACCTGTTAGCTGTGTGGGCTGTAGCGCCATCTTGCCGGATCCATTCGTAATTGATTTTCACTTCTGTTAACTGACTAATGAAGTTTATTAAAGCAGCACAATAACGATCACTATTAAGTGTATTTTCAAAAACGGTTGGACCCACAAAGCGTGTTCTACTCACACCGACCCAGACTCATATTTTTACTTCGTGTAAAGATCGTTCGTGTAATTCACGGGGTTAGTTATCAACCACAGTCGTGTATTTTGTTAATTAATATACCCTTCCAAATGAAACCACACTTCATCAGTAAAAAACGTAATGTCGAGGATATCTACGAAATTTTGGGCAAAAAACGGTTAAACCATTGAAAACAATCTAGTATTCTGGCACGGTTTAAGTCCTTGAACACACATTAATATGTAGTGGAAAAATTTCAGTTCTTTCCTTACAGCTTTATGTGCGGTAATAATTCCTATATCTTTTGTACTTATAACGAACCTACAAAGCAACCAATCTAACGCCGAAATAAGAAAATGCACCGCATAATTCTAAAGCATACTGCACAGGTACTTTCCGAATACACTGATGAATTTTAAGTATATTATTAATAAATATGCTTTACATCTAAGTACTTCGGCGAGTAAAACTAAAGCAATATCATTTTTTAATATAAAGAAAATTTACGTAAATTAAATTCAAACTTCAGGAAAATAAATTTTTGAAATCGATAATTCACACATCATATGTGTGAAAAATATTAAACAGAAATAACTCATACGACGATTCAGATCTTCTACATTATTTATAACCCATCTTTTAAATATGAATTTTCTTAGTGGCGCTGTCAAAATGAGCTATTATTTCAATAACGAACCACATCGCTTGTTCGATTTATGATTTTTATTGAAGTATGAATCAATCCAACTTTTATAATAATAAGTAGCCGGTTTGTCTATTAAGGTATTCGTAAAACCTTTTCGCATTTTTACTTTAAAAATCATTTGATTTTCATAATATGAAGCCGAAGTAAAAGAATTCTAACTTAGTTTGGTCGTATTGCATTATTGGTGTATTTTATACATTTCCACGACGTATTAGTCTCTTGCTTTTCATCAATAATTTTATATCGTACATCTTTCATATACTCTAACCGTTGTTCCCTTTTTATTTAGTAATTTTACCCTGTCCTCTTCTATTTCTAAGTAAATTCTTCAACTTTAAATGTTTCAATACAAGGTCCATCAACCATGTTCTTTTGATATCAATCTCCTTCAAACTTCAATCTTCTCCAATTAGCTTTAAAATCCTTATTTTATATATCAACATATCAACCCACCTGTATCTCTAGATTTACTCTTTATTCCCTTTTATATTCAGGTTTCCTTTTCTTATTACTATTCCCCTTTATTCTTATTATTTTTTTATTATTATTCAGGTTTCGCTCTGATAAATTGGAATACTTTATAAAAATATTATAATTTCTATATCTAAATGTAAAACCAGTAGATATATTTTCTGCTTGAAATCTTTCCTAACTTGAGCAAGCCTGCTTTTGGTTTATTTTTTATTCGTCATTTTACAATCTACATACCAAAATTCTACAATTTTTGGTAAATTTATTTTAAGTTTGAGTGGAAATAAATTAGAACACCTGAGTTTTTTTAAAGTCGAAATTAATAATTCAATCAGAAAGAATGCACATGTACTCTTCTATCCAACAAATTGCGAAATTATGTTATCGATTACATGTGAAAAATATCCACGGATTAAGTATTAAAAGTTAAAGGTTTAATTAGTCAAATATTATAAAAAAAAAAAAAAAAAAAAAATGAAAACTGGCTAAAGAAAACTAATTTTTATCCGTAAAAATAGTTTTTAAAACAAAAATTATTTTAAAAGAAACCATTTAGTTAACAACAATAATAAAAGTAAAGATAACTTTTAATTTAATTTTGTAATTAAATATTAAAAATAAATTGAAATGTAATCAATCATTTATTTACACTTTTCAACAACTTTTATTCTACCTAAATAAATTGTAATATAACATTATAGTACTTTATTAACTTTATTACTATTGTGTCTTTTTGAAAACCTGCAATAAAATGAAAAAAAAATTAAAAAAAGAAAAAAGCTTCAATATTTTAAAGAAAGTGCCAAATTAAAAAGAAATTATTATCATAAATTTACTAACACTTACTTTGATATCGAATTCATATTAAACAAAAAAAATAACATGATAAAAATTAGAAAAGGAACAAAGAAAATAGACAAAATTACTATTAACAAGCATAGCTAAGGCTCTCTAGGAAGCAACATTGTGTTATTTTTTCTTAAATTTATAGTACATTTACATGAAATTTTATCAGTGGCGGTTCTTAGCTAAAAAAATTAACGGGGGTGCTGCTCCTAAAAACGTTGTTCCTGGACTTTTTCAAGGCCATGGTTAAAGATTACTGTAAAATAAAAGAACCGAAAAAAATGAATCAAATGAAAGCAGATAATAATCTAATTCTACACTTTAACACATCCAAGAATACGATACACCGAATAAATAATAAAACGCCAATCAGATAATATTGTTTAGTAATATAAGATAATAACTTAATAAAATGTCCGCATAAAAACACTATAGTCCAATGGTGCTTAATTTAAAATTCTATTACACAGAAATAAATAATACATTATTAGTTTTTACTAATTACGTACTCTTTCGCCCTTCTAGCATGATTTTGGAGAGATTTGGCAATCAAACAGCCTTTGCTTTTGGCCACAATCTGATTACTACTGAAAGAAACAATTAAACCACTCTCATATTCCTTAAAAAAAATCTACCTTCCACCAGCACGCCAAGGTCGGGACTGCGAGAGCAACAGTGCTCTCTCTCCCTTGCAGCTTCCTATGTGCGCATGCGCACAGCAGCCAAATACCACGCCGCTGGAAGTGTGAAGCGCACGGTTCCATACAAAAAGTTTTGTATCTTTTTCATAAACTGTGGAACGGCTACTGACGTTAAGCTTAAGGATTATATATTACAAGTATAAAGAAAGAATTAAAGAAAAAGGATTCATTGTATTAAATGTTATCGATAATATCAAGTGGAAGTAGGGGGTGTTGCAGTTTCATAGTGCGTATACGCGAGCCGACACTGAACCTTATTTAGTCTGTTTTACGTACAGCAGTGCCGATGAAAGGAAATTTCTTAAACCATCTTACTGAATTTTTACGTGAAAATATTTTGAATATCAGATAAACATTAAGATATATATGTATATATTTTCATGTCGTAACAATCTATTAATAAGCGTTAATGGTGACAACAAATAAATTATATATTCATATCGATGAAATTTTTCTTAAATTATTTTACAGAATTCTTTTCTTTATAGAAGTTATTTGAATGAAATTAGCTGTAGGATTAGACAATAACTAACTGTACAAAAAATCTTTAAAAGAAATTTATGTAGAAGTAGTAAGATAATGCTTTACAGTTTTTTTCAATTTTCCACTTTTTGGTATCGGCGCCAAATTGTAAATAGTAACCAATAATTTATTTACTTTTAATATTTTTATCAAATTTTATCACAAAAGTTTCATGTAATTAAATGTTGAATTATTTTATTCATTAAAAAGATGATATATAGTTATTATTTGAGACACAAATATAATAAAAAAAGTATAAACTATAATAATTATACACAAAGAATGCTGTTAATACTACGTTTACAAATTAAAAAAGAAAAATACATTTCCTAAAATGCCAAAGAAATCGGCAATTAATTCATCATTAAGGCTATACGCGTATATTAAGAACACATTAAAAAAATATAGACCCATTAGCCTCGTTATAATACATTATAATATATAAAATATAAATTATAGATTAAAATACATTAGTTTTAATCAACTAATTTTTCTTTCGATATAAAAATATTTAGGTTACATAACGTTAAATACAGTAAACATTACATATATACATTAAATTATATATTTATTTGTAATAATAATAATAATAATTATTATTATTACACTGTTTAAAACGGATCCAATATGATCATAAAAGTAGAATAACACAACGGTATGTAATGTATAATGAATCCGTTTCTTAACTAGTTTTTATTTGTTACGTTCTATAATTACATTAATAAACTTGATAGAAATGCAAAAAAAATCTGAAAGATAACATATAATTTACTAATTGAAACTGGAAATACTTATTTAAGATACACTAAGGTTGCAAATTATTGCAATATGAATATGTTTTAACCGATAGATTTTTATATTTATTTATTTTTTTTAAATTTATTATTGATGTATACGACTACATATTTACATAATAATGATATATAATGGTCAATTTTTATCTTTTCCGATGAACGAAGTAACTCGTTTCATAAAAAACGGTAAAAAAATAAAGATTTCATTCTTTACCTTTCTTAAAAGAAATTATTACTACAGTATAAAATCACATTATTAACCCAAGCAATTTCATTTCAAATTAAAATTTGTATTCAAATTATTGAAGAAAACGTTTGTTTGCTTGTTTTTATGTAACAATTAAATAATTAATTACTGCTAATTACAATGCATGTAATCAGTAAATATCACTACATTCGGTAATTACAACTATTGAATTGTAAGATACGAAAAAAAAGCTTAATATTCTCGAAATACTGCTGATATACTGAAAAAATGTTATATTTCACAATATTGTTGGGTAAAATAATATTGATTTAACACATACTGTAATCAGTATAACGTAGATTTTACATGGTAAACATATATAACTGTTCTTAATCTCGTCCTTAATCTCGATTTGTGTCAGTGTCATGTTAGTTTTTATAATAACTAAATAAGTTTCTCTTATGATAAGTAAGAGTTTATACATGAATGCCAAAAAAATCCTAGTTAAAAGAAAACAGAACATGTAAAATTAATTAATTTTATCAAAAAAAAGCAATTTACGTACTTTAAATCTTAGCTGTTATTTTTTTTCTGGAGATCTTTATCGGTGGACGACTACCTCAAAGGGAAAAACAGATTTCTTTATTCATTCAGAATTCATGTATAGGAAAAAAATAATAGGAGAAATAATTATTAAACCCATTTTTTTTTTTTTTGTTTTTAATTTAAATACTGAGTAAACATTTAACAAAAAAATAAATAAATAAAAATAAAACAAAAGTAATAGTTTAAATAATTTTTCTTTATAATCTCAAATGATGTTCGATAGGTACCCCGAAATTTTGATAAAACATTTTTCCTTTTTATTTAAGAATGTGCATTTAAAGCGACATTATAGAAAACAAAATTTTATACGACTTTCATAAAATCTCTTTTTTTTAAATATTACATGAAGGTTCCTAGCTCTGTCGTTTTAAATTCATTGACTGCCGTTGGTAATAAGTACTTGAATAATAAAATAAAAATTTTTTTAAAAATTTTCATATGAAAATTTTGTTGAGTAATAGAAAAATAACTGCTGGAACATCAGGTTACGCGGTGTAAGATTAATATTTTAAAGTTCATTTGTAACATGTAACAAAGTAACGAGGGCAATTGCAGAGGCACCACGGTTCACGCGGAATGATGAAATTCACGATATCTAGAGCTTCCGACGGTTCGTGAGGTTGCGCGACAGCGCAGTGTTAAATAATAGCAATGACTGGAAAATCAAGTCAACCACTTTTCTATCAATCTGCTCGATAACTGCAGGGAGGTTCGAAGGTTGAAATGTCATCAGGCGCTCGACTTAGGAGCTGCTGCATGACAGGTTTTATTTTTTAATGTATGATTTTTGTGGACTATGAAGTGTTGTAAGAAATATTTTTAGATTTAAGATTAGTTATAACTATTATTATGAATGGAATTATTTTGGGAGTTCCTTAAGAAATCCAAAGCGCCTTACTTATCGCTCCATTAAGAGCCAATTGTAAATGAACTGGTTGTTGAACAAAAAAAAAATTTGTAACATGTAAATATATATTCTTTAATGTAATCAATAATCAAAATATTAATTACTTAAGTAATATTATAAAAATGTCTCAATCGCATGTATTTTAATCTAATAAAGATCAATTTTCATTAAGTAACAGAAATAATATTTAATTTATTAATATTGTCATTAACTTATCTCGCTAACTTTATTGGTCTTTCCAAAGTCCAGAACTGTTCTGGATGTCACGTTAAATGATGAGATGTTTCCCCAATAATTTCTTACTGGCATATTCTTACCTTCTCAACAACTATGCAATTGTTCAACGTAATTTAACCATGAAATTCTTATCTAAAGGTAACACTGTGGATTATATCTAAAAGTTAACTCTAGGTGATTATTTTAAACTTTATAAATTCCCATTCGTTTATAAATACCCAGTTTTGGCTACCTGTTAAAAAAGATTTGAATTCTCATTTATCTGTTAAATTCAACATATATTTCATCTGAGGTATTCATATATACCCGATCCAATGTTTCACATATGTAATGGAATTTATATAATGTTATCCACATCTCGTCTAAATTCATATATAATAAACTGCATCCTAAATAAGGTATTTAAAACATGACATCTGCTCATTTTATAAAATAAAATAATAATATAATAATTTTTCGAAAGGATAGAGCTCAACTGTAAAAATAATCTCATTATTATTATGAACTTAAACTATCAAATTATTTTAGGCCAGTTTTGCATATTTTTGTCATTATTAAGATAGTAAAAGAAATATATTAAATAAAATTCCAACGATTTCTAAATAGTATTAGATCCAGTTTTTACCGTTACCAGTTGCTAGCTCGCATTTATATTTATTAAAAAAACAAATATTTAAAAAATAAAAAAATATATTTTAATATTCTACATATCAGAAGAAGAATTTAATTTTAAAAGGTCGAACAACATCCTGTCCAGCCGTATATCGAAGTTTTATATAATTTAATAGGTGTGTTTTAGGTCTGTGAGTAATTTTTCCTTTTTTGGTAGCTGATATTCAGTTTGTATATTTTGACATATTTTAATTAAAAAATTATAAATTTTACTTTGAATGAAATTTTAATAATTAGGCTAAATGGTGTTATATTTTAATATAATTTGGCCTTACCTCTAATTCTATACTTTATCACATTGAAGAATATGGTTCACGGTTTATAAGCACAACACACGCGGAGTAAAAAAAAAACTACCTTCCACTAGCACGCCACGATCGGCACTGCGGGATCGACAGTTCTCCCTCTCTCCCTCGTAGCCCGCGTGCAGCTTCCTATGTGCGCATCCGCACAACAACCAAACACCACGCCGCTGAAACTATAAAGCGCATAGTTCCATACAAAGATTTTTGTATCTTTTTCATTAACTGTGGGATGGCTACTGACTTTAAGATTAAGGATATTGTAAAGTATAAAGAAAATTAAAGAAAAAAGGACTCATATATTATATGTTATCGATAATATCAAGTGGAAATAGGGGGGGGGGGGCTGCAGTTCCACAGTGTCTATACGCGAGCCGCCGCTGGTACGTACTATATAAAGTTTTACCCTCAGAAGTTCTATAGTTTTGAAGAATTTCAATAGGGATTCCTTTTACGTATGTGATATAATTTACTTAAGGTTCCTTAAAAAATGTAAGAGATTGTAAATAAAGATTTAAAACAAAAAAAATATTAGATTTGATTTGGAGAAGAAAAAGCTTTGTGAAGAGGAGCAAACTTAACCCACTTATCATTTTAACTACTCGTTTTATTTTTAAAATTGTATTAAAATCTTTTTTTTAATTTACCAAATAAAAAAAAAATTGAATTGTGCATTATGACTATTATAGTAAAATTTTAAGATAAATCTAATTTTTAACAGGTTGTTGGGAAATTACTCAACATTTCAGTTTATAAAAAAAAAATTTATAATTTTTTGTTTTCAGTGAATGTTTATTACTAAGACACCAATATGATGAAATAGAGAAATTTCGTATGTACATATATAACACAACTAAAATGATTATAAGATTAACTAATGTACATAGATGTTTTTTAGTTGCTCGTTTTAAGTAACAGAGGTGTATCGTTCCCAGAATTCTGATTAATACTCTAGCTGCAAACATCGCTCTGTGTGAAAATTTCAGGTCGCACGTAAAATTTCTAGCGCATACGTCTAATGAATAGTAAAGATAATTAAATTTACTCGTTTAGAGAATTTTTAAAATCTTTCGATTCATTCATAATAGCAAGGCAACAAGGCTAAAGCTTTTTTTATAAATATCAAATGTTTCGTACATTGCTTAATAACGTTTTACGGTTGGATTTACGTTAAAAGTTCTGCTCAACAATAAAATTACTTTCGCATTCATATTTTCCATAATATTAGATCATGTTAAGACAACTTTAAAACTTTACAAAGACAATAAAAAATTTGATTTCTGCTTATCCGTTGTTCCATCCTTCCAAAAACAAAAATTAATAAAGTCTAAATATATCTCCTGAACAAAAGGCTACCGTTAAAAAAGAATAAAATAACTTGCCAGTTACACTATTATTTTTTTATTATTTTTTTTTTTTTATTAGAAATAAAGATTTTCCAATTTCTAATTCAGCAGTTGACAAGAAAATGACATGATTTATAATAAAAATAAAGTTAATAATTAATTGTACATAAAAATAATAAAATAAAAACCACATATACGTCAAGATGTTTCTGCCATACTTCATAGACGTATTACCGTGATCAAAATAATGAAAAAATTTCATTTAAGATCGAAAAACGTTTGTTTCCAAGTTACGGGCTGTACAAAAATTACTTTTTCTTTTGTCTTTGTACTTTTGTACTTTGTATGACAGTATTGCGTGTTTATGAATGCGATTTATGAACCAAAATCAATTATTACTTAAGTAGTTTAGCTAAAGTATTAAAAATTTGGTCGAAATTGAAAAGTTACATGATTTTTTTTTTAATTTTTAAATGTTCTAAATAAATAGTTAATAAATTCTTTATTATAAAACTTATCTGAGAGTTAACTTTACGGCAAATACTACTGAAAACAAATAGTTTTCAAAAAGTTTTAATTTTGAAAAAAAAATTAGTTCAAAGAAACGAGAAAAGTTGAAAAGTTTTTTCAGAGAACTTTACAAAAAGCATAACATGCAGGCTATTGAGATATTTTTTTTAATTTGTTTATTTAAAACCACCCTTTTAAGTCACTTAATTTTAGTTTTACACCATGTTCCTTTCAGTTCACTTCGCAACTTTTTCTTGTCTTTTAGCCCACAAATTTGTGAAAATCATAGAGAACTCGATATATGAAAAAAATATTTTCTTATATTTCTGTAAACTTTATTTATTTTGTTGATAAAAAAAGGTTGTGGAGCATAGTACAAAAGCTCACAAACATTTTGGATTTATAAAAAGGATGTTTACATTAAGGTACAAACTTAACCGAATTTGAATTTTAAAATTTTATATTATAAATGTATAATTCTACGCCTCAGAAATAATTAAATCCTTCCATACTTTTAACGAACTAATTTTTTGATTTCCATATTATATATATATATATATATATATATATATATATATATATATATATATATATATATATATATATATATTTATTGGTAATTTTTTTTCTACTTCTTTAAAAGATATAAACGATATTTACGAATAATTTTTTAAAAAAAAATATTATAAATTTATCATTAATAATGTGAATTCAGCACTTTATCATTTTTTTTCTGCCGTAGTGTTTAATTTACAATCAGTTCCAATTTACCGGAACCATAAGTACGTAGATTTGAATACAAAAAAAATTACATACAGAGGGGGGGTCCATTGAGAGCCTTCAAAGAACTGTATATAAATATGTATTACAGTAAAACCCCGAATACTGGTAAATCTTAAGTTTTACCGGTAAATTCTAACATTTACCAAGTTACTTGTTAAAGTCCGGAAAAAACTTGTAAACACATTTAATTAGGACTTTTACCAAATCTTTTTGATCATTGTTGACAATTACCGTATTCTGTTGGTTAAAGTTGACAATTCTGTAACGAAATCACTGCTAAATAGGAAAGAGCATGAATTAAAAAATCCTCTTCTCAATTTCGGGGTTTTAGTTAAAAAATTGCATTAACATTAATCATTTACAAACGTGAAAATAACCAATTAATAGTTAACTCTTAAATACGCAGTCTGGGTCTAACATCCGGATTGTTTTTTAACCCAATTTAATTTCAATTTTTGCTGCGAGAAAAAAGTTTTGAATCCCAACTGAACGTTTTTCATTAAATACAGTCATTTTATTCGTTCAAACCATTCTAAAACTTAAGGAAAGATATATAAAGAACCTAAAAAATATAACTAAAAATACTGTTTTTTTAAAATATAGCCTTCCAGTTTTCTGTTTATCGTAAAATTCGTTTCCTTTTACAAAACACCATGATTAAAAAAAAAACATGCTGCTAAGAAAATGTGATTGAATTTTATTTAATATTATTAAGAATAATTTTTACACAAAAAAGTTAATTAATTACTTGTGAAGTTTTTGAAATGTCTTAGTATTATATAGCAAAATAAAGTTTTTTGTAATCTTTTGAAAAAAACCTGTTTCATTTTTCACCCGTAGTGCACTGAAATTCCGAAATTGGGAAGAGCATTTTTAAATTCATACTTTTGAGTGATTTCAGTACATAATTGCCAACTTTTACCAACAGTCTATGGTAAATGTCAACAATGACCAAAACTATTTGGTAAAAGTCCGAAATAAATGTGTTTTCAAGATTTTTTCGGACTTTTACCAAGCGACTTGGTAAATGTTAGAATTTACCGGTAAAACTTAAGATTTACCGGTATTCCTGGTTTTACCGTGACACATATATATATATGTAAACATCTTATACAGTTTACATAAATATATAATAAACATAAATAAGTAAATATAAAGATGCGGTAACTGATTCACCGAAAATTTAAATCAATATTTACAACTTTAAATTTATTTATTAAAAGAATAAAAAGTAATGTGAAAAAATTTATCTTAACTTTTGAGATTACATTTTTAATTTTTATTTTAAAAATATATATTACTAACTGATTTTTTTCTGAATACTTATACAAACCACATTAACAGCTACTCTACATAATATAAAATTGTTTTATCTTATAATTATAAAAAAAAATAAATATAATTAAAAATACATAAATAAAAACCAAAACGCGCAAAAGAAATTAAGTTTTTACGTACGGAGAATATAAGAGAAAACAATCCACCATCAATTTAACAATCTGCCGATAAGTTGGAAGCTTTTTTGCAGAGGAATACATTATAATAATTATTTTTAAAAAGCAGAATTTTCTACAACTTATACCTTCAAAACATTCAGACATGTGCTGTAGAATATTGTAAACAGGAGTCAGTGTATGTGTGTATATAATATATATATAAATATATATATGCGCGCGCGCACACACACACACACACACACACATATATATATATATATATAATGCACTGTTTTCTAAAAGAAATGGATATATTAATTTGTTAATATTATCTGATCTAGTGTTATTTATCGTTCTAAATCGTATGAAGTTCTTTAAACCAACTAGAAGAAGAAACGCAGTAGTTTCTTCCTCTGAAAGCAATGATGCCAATTATACAGCCTCTTAGTAAACAGGGTGAAGGTTTTATTTATGCACTGAATGTCACCTTCATTTCAGTGGATTAACCACAAGGATATGCAACATATTAGTAAAGAAAGGGAACGGGAAACCTGACTTTTAAATAAACCGGTTATAGAATACATATTATTTCTTGGAAATGGCTACGCAATTAATGTGTTCTTCATTATCATCATCATCGATAGATTATTAAATTATATCACCCAACAAAAATTAATGTAATTTTAAAGAAAAGCAAATATAAAATAAAAAATAGTATAACTGTGAAATAAAAAAATAAAAGACAAACTTTTATTATGGTAATTGAGAAAGAACGAGTGACGACTAGGTGATTAAAATAATGGAAATTCTAAAGTTGCGAGAGTCACAGCTTTAATTCTGAGGATTAAGGAAGGTATGTCGAGAGAAAAGTCTATTCGCAAGAATAGAAGCAGACAATTCTTTAACAGCAGACTAAATCTAAAACACAGTATGGATTTAGAAGAAAGAGATGTTAAGTTGCGTACTCGCACTGCAATAGAGAAATATAAAATGATAATGATTGTTTTAAATAGAGGTATAATGATGCGTTATCAGAATCACTCCAGAATTTAAAAAAACCACCGAGCAGGAAAGAGTAATGTGTACTTAAGATTGTTCATGTCTTTTTTATTTCCCTCTTCTCTTATTCCAGATTTTTATTTTGTACAAAAAAAAATTAATGTAGTTTAGATAATGTACATTACAACTAGAATAAAAAATATTTACCATTCAAACAATTAGCCACATTCGAACCATATGTATCTATTTTATTTTTGTCTTCAATCATTTGATTGGTTTGATGCAGCTCTCCAAGATTCCCTATCTAGAAGTAGCAAATTGTGGTGCTCTTCTCGATATTAGGACTGATCTATTTGTGAAATGATTATTTTAAACCAATTTAAAAAAAAAAACTTTTTTTGTATGGATTACTGTAGAAAAAATAACAAATCCCTCCAACCATTGTTTCTAAAGTGGTATTAAGTATTTAAATGACACAAATTTTTTTTTTACTTTTAATTAATTGTGAAAATTACTTTCAAACAGTAAATATGTTGATACTTTGTCAAAACTGAAGGAAATATGTTTGCATTTGATTTATTCCAAATTAATAAATAACAGTTGTAATTACCAAACATAACACGTATATAAACATATTAATATATACGTAAAAATATAACATGTAAATAACATGTATAACCACAAAATACTAAACGATGTACTGTTAAAAATTTATTAAAGAGCGAGCTAAAAGTTCTTTTTATTTTCTTTTAATACATATTTTATTAAATAAAAACTAATACAGCATTAGACAATTATTTTGCAGCGATTTATTTTTATGTTTTACTAATTATAGAAAATAAGAAGATTCTTCATAGTTTATTAAAAAGAATAGGATTAGAATGGGGTAATTAAATATCTTAAAAGGATTTTCATAATAATAAAACTACTCGAGACAACACGCAGACTTGTTCTTACCATTTGTAGAAATCCTGACCCGAGTTGCTTCTTATCCCTTGTGAGAATAAGAAATATCATAACGGTTTCTTCACAGCTTCGTGAAAACTTTCGTTATATATATATATATATATATATATATATATATATGTATGTATGTATGTATGTATGTGTGTATGTGTGTGCGTGCGTGCATGCGCGCGCGCGCGCGCGTGCGTGCGTGTGTGTGTGTGTGTGTGTGTGTGTGTGTGTGTGTGTGTGTGTGTGTGTGTGTGTAAATTACGATTTATTGTTTTTTATGATTACACTGACGGTGTATTCGTTTACATAAATAAATAAATAATAAATGAAATATCGCAATCAATAACAACTTTTCTTTAACTCAGCCCAACCTCATTAAATAAATCTAACATGAACTGATTAGCAAAAAACAGTTATTTAAGCTCTACAAATATTTTTATTCAAAATTAATGTCGAAAAAACAAATTAATTTTAATATCTCTATTTTTAACTTTAGTAATGGATTCTATATTATTTATAATCCCTTTAAACTGAAGTAATTGTTATAATGTACTCGCTTTTATTTATAATCCCTTTAAACTGAAGTAATTGTTATAATGTACTCGCTTTTATCTCATTAGGGATTTTATTGGTTCACTGCAATATTGCATTTATGTTTCTTAGTCCCCATTTTGTAATTCCATTATATTTGATATGCGGTTTATTTCCATTTTACCATTACTCTGGTTGAATACGTGAATCTATTTTTATTTTATAAATTATTCGTTAACATTTTTATAAGTCTATCCTTTACCAAACTATTTCACATTATAGAGCACATGTGTAGAAAGATCTATGACAAATTTCTCTGGTTCAAGATTCGTTTTAAAATTTTCTACACACTCTTTTCCAGGTTTTTGAAAAACCTCTTTTAGTTAATAAAATATTGCTAATCAACCAATCCTGTAATGTTATTGAGTTTTGAGTATCCAATATCCACCACTTTCTGCTATATATATTGTAATCTTTGTCTTTCCCTACATACATTAGTTTCTAAAATTGCTTCCACAGCTAAATTTAATGATGTGCGTGTACCCTAATATACACCTTCTCTACCCCTCATACACCTTCTCTTGAGAGACTTTGGCCCAGAATAAATTTTATTCTACGAAAGGTCTCAAAAAAAAAAGTTATTTTCATAAAGATTGAAATGATTTTTTTAAACATTTTTTTAATATATAATATATAATCCGGAAAATCATTACGCCAAAAAATTTTAAACTGATAAAAAATAAGGAAAAGATTCTAATTATCAAGTATTCTAATAATCAAGTTAAGTGTTCTTTTTTCCTATTCACCCACGCTTAAAGTTAAACCAGAGAACAATTAAAATGGTCTTACTTTTTTTTTTTGGTAAGAATTTTAAAAATAAAACGAGGCTTCATATGTTAACAGAAATGTAATTATAAAACGAAATACAAATCACTCTAGTAACGAGTTTTGTTTACTATGAAACTAGTTATTAAAAATTTAATATTTTATGGCAAATATAAAATGCGATTTATTTAGAAGGTTCAAATTCTATATTTACTATTAAAGTAAGGTTACCATTAAGTAATGTTGTTATTCATTATTTGTACAAATTCGTTGTGTATTTGTTACCTATGCAATCCTAAAACCCATCTGAAAATGCAATATGTAGCTGTGAGGTATACAGATTTGAACAATATTTTGATATATAACAAATTTCAGTTAACAGCATTTTGAATTACTATAAACTCATCCTGGTACGTCTTATTCAGCACCGTAAAACAAAGTGTTTATGAATGCTCCAACATTTCACAAAAAAAAAACATGAAAATTTCAGAAACATGTATAAAAGAAAACTACGAGACGGTCAAAATTCACAGTGAATAACTATAGCAAAACATCAAGAAGATACACTATGAAATTTATTTTAAAATACAATATCAAAACAGGTTGAAAAAATGATACCAACGGGTATTTTCTCAATCAAAACATAAAAAATCCAATATATATATATATATATATATATATATATATATATATATATATATATATATATATATATTTATTATTTTTACGAAAAAGTCGTACACATATTATAAAAAAAATTTTTTTTTTTTTAAATAATAAAATATAATATAATGCATTATATAAAAAATGAAACTTCTCTTACGAAAGAATTCAAATATTACAAGATTTATTTCAAAGAAAATTCCTTGACATATTTTATTGTCTATCTCCGTTGCAGAATGGTAGCGTCTCAGCCTTTTATCCGGAGGTCCAGGGTTCGAATCCCGATCAGACATGGCATGTTATACACGCTAAAAAACTAATTTGTCATTCCTCTAATAACTGTAAGGGTCGTAAGACTGTTGTTACCGTGTAAATAAATAAATAAATTATATTATTTTAAAGAACATCACTCTTTACGGAGTTAGGTATCGGCTACCATTTTATATAAGAAGTTTATTTTCTTATCTTTGCTATCAGTAATCATTTAAGATAAATTACGCAAAGAGAGCATTTAAACTTTAAAAATTTCCGCTAATCCAAAATATTATTAGGAAAGGTAATAAATTATAGAATAACATATTACCTAAAAATAGAGTACCTATGTCATTCAAATATTTTTTTTTCGTCCTTATTAAATAATCCGTTATAAAAAGTAAGTCAATAGTACAGTGTAATTTAAGGAAGCAGAGTTTGGTATTCCGATTCTAAATTGCTTCTAGAAGAAGCTAATATTATTTTATCATAAAGTAATCATGAATAATAATAATATTTTGAGCGCGAAGGTTATAATAACAAGATCAAGTTCCAAGAATTGCAATGTATTAAGTACTCGATAAAATCGCATAATCACTGGTATTTCCAAATGGCCTACCTCAAGTTGCCCAAGACAACCGTGTTTCTTATACTGACAAGTTTAAACTAATTTTCATTTAGATATATATTCACAACAATGTAATTACATTTTGTTTTTTTTTTCAATATTAAAGAAGAATGATCACCTACATTTTAATATTTATACCCGTAATAACTAATAATAAAATAAAAAAAATAGAAGAGGGGGTAACTGGAAAAACCTCCAGTTTACGGTAACCATTTTTACTTTAAATCATTTTGTATTTTATTTTTACAATCAAAGCACCACTCAAGATACTATACTTCTTCACACCTACAGATAAGGTATAAAAAAACATATTTTTCTTATATTTTTACTTCGATAATTAAAATGTTTATTTTAATAATAAACATATAATGGTGTAAAAGAAAATTTAGTGAGTAATATAAAACTTAAGTGAGTGTAGAATAAAATGCAATGAAATCAAGAGGAAAACGTATTAGCATCAGGGGTTGAATGCTGATCTCAATTTAAAGAAACAATGCTGCCAACTGGATAACAACAACCAAGTAACTAAGCATTTTTATTAATAAAATATTTTTATTACTAATTTTTTACTGCTTTCAGAGGATTGCTTTTTATTCTGCAATAATAATTTTAAATCAAAATACGCATATTTAATTTTATTATTCTAATTATCATATTATTCTTTATTACATTTTTAAAAAACTTACGAAAACGTACAAATTATTTACAAAAAAAATTGTAAAAGTTTCAAATTAATTAGTGTTATCATTAGTTTAATAATTAGAAAGTGTTTATTATTTTTCATTAAAAAAAAAAATTGTTTGGCTTATTTTAGTTGCTTTTTTATTTCAACGTTTTTTTTTTTAGAAATGATATGCTTAATACTTATAAAAATATAAAACTACATTAATTATTATTTACATAGCCACAAGTTTGTAACATAATTAAAACATATTTAATCAGTAATTTTAATCTGTATTAGGAAAAAGACGGGCCTATGACCTGCCGCGAAAATGTTACACGGTTTATGTTTCATTACACATGATTTTGTTAAACGTTTTTTTCCAATTGCAGCTAAATAACGTTCATTAATTCAACGTACTAACAACAACAAAAACTTTTACTACGAAAAGCTTTCAATCCTGAACATTTTTAGCCGTTTCTTGATTGTAATTTTTTTAACGCAGCTCTAAACGCAACGTTTTCCTTTTTATCCCCAAAACACAAATATAATTTTAGAGAAATCATTCGTAAATTTTAAACGGTTTTGAATGCTAGATCGTGGATACCGGTGTTCTTTGGTAGTTGGGTTTCAATTAACCACACATCTCAGCTATGATCGACCTGAGACTGTAAGGACTATACTTCATTTACATTCATACAAATTATCCTCTGAAGTAATACTTTACGGCGGTTCCGGAGGCTAATCAGAAAAAAAAACAAATCGTTCGTATAAATAAGTATAAATTGTTTGAACGAATGACCCGTTCGTGCGTTCTGCGCAGCTGCCCGGCGCACCACGTGGTCCGCTCTACGCCAATAGCAGCTAAAATAAAAATGTGAGCAAATACAACAAACAAACAAACCCACGCACCATGCTTTTTTATAGGAAGATTATAGATATTTATTTTATTTATTTATTTTTTTTTTTATAATTAATTCACCACATAATTAACTTAATTTTTAAAACAGCATTTATTTAAAAGTAGTAAATTGATTTACCTGCTACAAAAGATTAATATGTAACAAATCAGAAGTTTAATAAATTCCTTTTCAATTCAGAGCAAATGGAAAGCAGTTATGTAGTTATGTATTTAGAAAAACCACGTGAAAGATTATGTAAATGTAAATATCTAGATAATATTCAAAAAAGTACTTTCTAAAATTTCGTATGTGATTACTATTCATGTCTAAACGCTTTGTATTTTGTAATTTCTTCAGCGTTGAGTAAGTTTATTATAATAGTTACATTAAAAATCTTCTGGTGCGTTTGAAACTTAATAAGTTTCATTATGACGATAAAAAACGTCAATTTTTTATTACATTTCTTAAATACTTCTTTTTTTATAATACGTAACTAATTTACTTCATTAATGAAATAAATCTTCAAAAAACCTGAAGTAAAACTAAAGAAAAGTATTGGGTTTTTTTTTTGTAAATTTGATACGATTTTATGCAGATGTAAAATGCACAATTACGTAAAAATATTTTGTATATTTAAAACGGAAATATTGAAAATTTTAAAAAAAATAATAAATATTACTATGGGCAGTCTGAGCTGGAGCAAAAGGTTAGCTTACATCGTGTAGTTGAGTTCAGCCTAACCTTCCTGCAGGAGCAGTCACCACAGTAACTTGCCTCTCTCTCTTTCTTTTTTTCTGTTTAGCCTCCGGTAACTACCGTTTAGATAATACTTCAGAGGATGAATGAGGATGATATGTATGAGTGTAAATGAAGTGTAGTCTTGTACATTCTCAGTTCGATCATTTCCTGAGATGTGTGGTTAATTGAAACCCAACCACCAAAGAACACCAACTAATAATTTGATTGTTATAAAGTTGTGATAAAGTTGCACCAACTTAAACAGTAACTTGCCTAAAGTAGGACAAAAGAATATTATTTATCACAAGGAATATCGATAACATTCTATATATTATCTTATACAAATTTATTTAAAAAATTCCCATTATAGAATATATATTTTCAGAAACAATTAAAAAATGTTAAAATGCTGAAAGGCTATTGGGTATCAGCCTTCTTATTACGGTTACTGTAATGTAATAACGAACCAAAATGCTCTTTCATTCATTAAAAACAAAATAATATTTTCATTCATAAAACGCATGTTTATTTCAGATATTTGTATAGAGATTTTTAACCCGATTTTTAAAACAATCTGAATAAATAGCATACTTATTATTTTGTCTGTAAAATTAAAACAAAAATTTATTTAATTTTTGTTTAATGTTTAATGTTAATAAAACATAATTTAAATTAAATATATAAACTGTTAATAAATATAGTTTAAAACGAAAATTAAAATAAAAAACAAATAATGAACAAGAAGAGACAAATATTAAAAAATAAAAAACATAGCTGCCAAAAAAAAAAATCAGTTGGTGAAAACACTGCACTTTAATATAGGATAATTAAAGAGCGTGCGGGTGACAATTTTGTACATAATATTTGGATATGGTATAATTTTTTTTAAATTTTTAATTTATTTAAACATATCTATATATATTATTTATTTATACAGCCTATGACACTCCCGGTACCGTAAGGATTCCAACGCGGGGTCACACATCTAAATCGGTTCAGCCGTTAAGCTGCTACGATAGAACAAACATATGTAAACGCTAAATGCATTACACTTTTTTTTTGCGAAGTCGTGTAATAAGGACCATTTCTATGTATAACAGTTAATTTTTGTTCTAGTTTGGTTTCGTCGTGATTTTGTATTAAATTAGCAAATACCCCGTTTGAATTTTTAAAAGTGGAATCGGTGTCGAAGGTAATACGGAATAACCGTGATCTCTTAAATCGAGAGTGTTCCTAACGCATGCAAAATTTAGCCTTCAACCTGCTAACAAATACCCCGTTTGAATTTCGAAAATCGGTCGATTGTTTGTAGAAATATTATAAGACCACCCCATTGCACCTCCCAATCCAGCGCCCCGTTTGTTACCAGTTGATGATTGGTCTAGCCTCGCACGAGATGCTCGCATCACCTCATCAAACTAGCCTCACACGCAGTCCCCACGGAAAGCCCAAATAGTTAAACAGAAATATTTTAAATTTCATATTATTTTATTTTATTAAACGTAAATTTAATTTTATAAACATTCATTGTAATTGTTAATTTAATTCATTCTATATGTATACAGCATATACATATTATTCCGCGTAGGAATCTTTAAGTCAACCCAACGGGTTGGTCTAGTGGTGAGCGCGTCTTCCCAAATCAGCTGATTTGGAAAGTCGAGAGTTCCAGCGTTCAAGTCCTAGTAAAGCCAGTTATTTTTACACGGATTTGAATACTAAATCGTGGATACCGATGTTCTTTGGTGGTTGGGTTTCAATTAACCACACATCTCAGGAATGGTCGAACTGAGAATGTACAAGACTACACTTCATTTACACGCATACGTATCATCTTCATTCATCCTCTGAAGTATTATCTGAACGGTAGTAACCGTAGGCTAAACATAAAAAAGAAAGGAATTTTTAAGTCAGGATTCCAACGCGGCGTCATACATCTTAAATCGGTTCAGCTGTTTAGCTGTTACGGTGAAACAAACATACATACATTCACAAAAATACAATACACTCCTTTTTGGGTAGTCGAGTAAAAATAAAGCACGGAATAGGATTATAAGATTACTTCAAAAATTAAACCGCTGGTTTTATTTTTAAATTTAACATAAAGTTATTATTCTTCCTGGACATCCCTAAATTTTGAATTTTCAAAGGTTTTTCTACATTATTTCTTAATTTATTTTCAAATAGAAAGTAGATGTCATAAAACTTGAATCTTGTATAAAATATAACGAATATAAAGTAGTGTATTCCAAATACTTAAAATTTTATAAAATCTGGATTTTTCCGCCCGCTATAAAAAATTCAACATGCTTTTATGATTTTGCATCAGTTCTGGTCAACTTAATGAAATAGGTTAAATTTTCGGAAAAACCAGGTTGATATGTTTTCTTACCAATTATTTAATTTCTCTTTGATAAAATTTCTCTTTTAGATCATATTGGAGATTAAAGAAAATAATATCGCAACAATTTCGTATAATGTTTTAATTATTTTTTTATACATACTTTAACAAAACGTAACACTTAAAATGGCCTTTCTACCACTCACTTTATATAAATATTGATTTCTTTTTAATTCTTAACATTTTTTTTTCTTTACTTTAATTTGAGGGAACGTAAATTTAATTTACTTTTAAATTAAATTTCTTGAAAACCTGTAATTACAAAATTTGGAAATTAAAAATTTAACAACTATCTAGTTAGTTCATAAATAGAATTTATTGGTAATATTTAAAAAAAATAATAATACATTTTTTTTAGAATAAAAAAGTGCAAAAATTGTAGTTAGCCAAAGCCAGTCTGACACAAGACTGTTGCTTTTGAGTGCGCGCGCACCTACACGCACATATATACAAATTATATTTGATTTAACGAAAGAAATTGTCAACAGTATGTAGCAAATATAAAATGTTTGGATTCAAATAATTTCTTTATACTTTCTACATTGGACTTTGGATTTACGCTACAGTAACAAAAGTTAAATAATTTACTTTTAACAATTAATTTGTAATAAAATTTTATAAAAAAAATGTTAAAAACAGATTAAAATCTTGAAATAAAAGCAAAGAAAATTTTAAAGAAAATACTTTAGAAATTTTGATATAATCTAATTGTTAGTTTTATTTTAGTAATTTAAATGTTTTTTACCGAAGGAAATATCTGTTAAGTTAAACTTTCAAAGGTTTCTAAAGTAAATGATTCAAAACAATACATTAATATTTTCTAAAAAAATAATATAAATGTTCTCTTTCAACTTGTTGAGAAAACAGAGTTTAATTGAATTTTGAAATATCAAATGATAAAATATTATTAAACGTACAAGGACTCCAGTTTTAGCCTACAGATTCTGAAAACAATTTTATTCTGTAATGCCTTAAGAAAGTAATAAAACTTTAAGAAAGTTTTCTTTCCATTTAAAGTTACAAAACATTTCGGTTCTTTATATAACAATTTATTTAATGAAAAATATAAACTACAAGTATTAGAGTTAGCGAAACAAAGTACTACGTAACAATTTAAAAAATAAAAAAAAACATTAAATATACACGATAGTAAGTTTACGTTTTACATCAAATTTAAATAAATCTTGTTATAAATAATTAACTGTTATCGATCCCTGTAATACAATCATTAAATTCAGTATATTATTGTGCTTTAGTGGTAATACGCATCATTCTTGGATCGGCTGTTTTATACTGTTGCCAAATGCTATACTTGCTATCGACCAGCGCAAGCTGGTCGGCAGCTAGTCGGTAGATGTATGGAGAACTTGCAGTCCACTTACGCGTCCACACACGCGTTCCTCCCACCAAGCCGCAACCCTTCCACCACAGCGGCGCTGCGGCTCCACCACCCACACGCGCCTATAAAAAGACAATATCAGCACAGCTACAGCTTACATCCGCCTCCTTCCGGCGAGGGAGCGCATTGCATTATACAACAACTAAGGCCCTAAGCGGCGCTTTCCTGCTAGGCCGAAGGTCGCTTGTACCTTCAGGTCTTCGGCGGACCGACTGAAGGGGAACAGCGCCCGGAAAATTAAGCACAGAAGCGGCTAGTCTCCCAAGGTCAGGCCGAGTAACGATTTCAGTTATCTTAAAAGATCTCCCGTTAAAGCCCATCGAACGGGATGGGTGTGGCGACCGGAAGCATCACAAGGCGGGTGAGTATCTTCTTCTAAGGGGTTGGGTTGACTTAAAAGATCGAAACGCAATCCACAACAAAGACCGTTCTTAAATAAAAAAACATAAATTAGTTTACTTATGTATTGACGCCAATTAAACAAATACCCGCCTGAAAAGAATGACATAGCAGCAATTTAATCAGGCTCTGGGATTAGTAGGGAGATACATAAATTTCCCAGTATCCTTCTAGCGTTTCGTTCTAGCGAGAGCTTATTTCGTCGCCGACAGAAGAATAGAAGAAGAAAGAAGAACAAGAAGAAAAAGCCCCTTGAACGGCCCAACGTGGCATCTCGCGGCGGATGCCAGCATTCCTATCGGAGCAGCAGGCCTGGCCAGTCCGGCACGAAACCCGCTAGCGCCAGGAAGCCTAGCGGTGAAGTCGAAGCCGGACGAGCACCGTTCAGGGAGAACCGCCTCGGCCGCACCGGCGGAAGACGACCGATACTGCGAGGCCCTTGGGGCCACCACTATAGCGGGTACTCAACTGCCGCTTAGGGAATCCGGGTCCAATTCCAATGGTCGAGCCGCAACTTCCGACAACCACCCGATGGGCCAAGCCGACTTCGCTGGAGACCAGCTTCCGGATCCAACAGCCTTCCTCAGGACCACTTTGCAAAATATACAAATGGTCCTTTTCAGGGCCACCACTCCAAAACCTCAAACAGCTCTATCAGGGCTACCATAAGATTCTAAAGTGCGACGTGCCGTCGAAACCGCTCGGCGACAATACATTAGTTTACATACTGGAACCCTAATAACCAGGTATTAAAATATTTATTATATATTTAGAAATTCTACATCAACGGGAATCCCAACGAGGAAGGTTTAGCAAAAAATATTCCAGAATCTCAATAAGATTCTCTGAACATACCAAAGAGCGTTGTAATAAAAATTAAAAAAGTTAAACAATCGATTAATTAGTTAAAATAGAAAAAATAACAAACTTTTATAATCATCCAAATAAAAAAATTAAACGTGCGTTGTTTTTAAGTACCGAAAAATTTTCTGGCTGGATATAACAAAGCGAAATAACTGCTATTAGTAACTGGTCTGATTTTAGGTAAGTATCGACTTTGTAGGATACTCCCAAACTACAAAAATCGTTCTTTCAAAATTACGAGTATGTATGTTTGTCTATCTCTAGCCCTCTCCTTCTTAGTCACTCTTTCTCCCTTTTTGCGCACGCGTGAGTATGTATGTTCCTAGCTGGTTTTGTACCTCAGATAAATTGTATTATAGAGGGACAGGGCCAGTCATAAATAGTTTTCTCGCGTTCAACCTAAATTTTTTACACTTTTATATACACGCTGTATTAAATTACCAATTTTTTAAGAATTTACACCAAAGAGGGTGAAAATTAAGGGATCTGGGGTGATGTAATTAATATTTTTCAAATCCTTTCAGTAATTCCTGAGATTGACCCGGACAAAAATATAAACTCTGTATAAAAATATAAATTAAATAATATTTCTAGGAGCAATAGAAACTCCACTATCTTGTACAAATTTATTGGCTTGATTTCTATAACTATTTGTTTTTTTTTTAAATGTAAAATTCAAATAGAATACAAAAAATAAAATTGTGGATCGTAATTCAATGTAAATGATTTAGCCAGTGTCTCAATTAAATTTATTTTTTATGCCTTTATTATATTTATAAAATTATTTTAATGAATTAAAAATATTATAAATATTATAAACATTGCTTCCATTGCCATGGCGTATATTGACTGATAACTGTCGAGAGTTAACTTCCCCTATACTCCAATGTTATTTTTTTTTTTTGTAATTTTGCAAATATTGTTAACCAGAGGAAAAATGAGTTTATCGAATAATAACGTATATATTAATATTTAATGGTGTATCGTGAAGTTACGACGATGTTAAGTAGAACCACGTTCTGAAAGAGAAATGTTAGACTTAAACGTTATGTAAAACGTAGAGTTTATTATAAGGTATCTAACGTTTAGCCAGTGAAAGGCAGATTTGAAATAGCGGGTGACGTAGGTAGTAGCCTGCGTCTGGAATGAATGGGGGAGAGACCATGCGTTAGTATTACAACCATAAGTATTACAACCGCCATTTTAAAACGTAAAATTTTATAATAATATCGTTACACATAATTTTGAATAATAGCAAGGAACCTTACAGATAAATGAAATAAAAAACAAAAAAATGTACTTGCCATTTCCAATTTTTGAATTTTAACTATTTGATTTTCCAAATTTTTCTTTGTATTTCTGTCTCGCTTCGCCAATTCAAAATGAAAATACGCATAATAAAATGGAAGAAAAGGTAACTTTTCTCCATTCTTTTCAAGTTTTTATTTCAGATAAGATGCGAGGAATTTTGCTTTCTAGTATTCTACGTAATTACAAAACTACATAACTTGGGTACAAAAGTTTGATCAATTTTTTTTAAAATCATTTTTGTAGTTTAAATTCAATTTGAGGTTGTAACTTTGAGTTTATTCTTCACATATCAAATAAATGTTCCCAGTTACCGGATGGTTTTTAAATTTAACTAGCAATTTAAATATTCTGATAAAAATAAATAAAAAAAATATAAAAAACTCTTTTTTACTTTCTTGTCTTTATTGCTAATTTGTTAATGTTGAACAGAAGTAACAAAAAATTGAGAAATTAAATAAAGTAGTGAAAATTCAATAAAAACTGTCAAATTTGTCAGTTATTTTTACAAATTTGTTTTCAAGGAAAAACCAGAATTTTAAAATTATTAACTAAGTTACTAAAAATACTAAATGGAGTTAAAATGATATTAGATTTAAAATGTACAACCACGTCTTGTACATTACACAATGCTTTTAACTCCAAAATCGATTCTCTCTTGATAAAACCAAAAGATGTAAAAAAAACTTGTAAACTTAAATAAGTAAAAGATTTTTTTAAACAACTTCTTAACACACTGAATATTATTGCTTGAATATTATTTTTGCTTCCAGGCAAACCTTAACAGTACAACAATTAAAAAGAAAACGATAAGATAAAAATATTAAAACGGTATATTAAATCAATGTCAACTTATTATTATAATTAAATGATAAAATCTGATCAGTTGTTTTAAATTAAATTCCTGGGAATTTTTTCCTTTTTTGTAATAGTTAAATAAGAACAAAAAATTGTAAAAAATTAATATTTTTTTGCTAATAAAATATTCATCAGTATATTTAATTCATGAAACGAAAACAAAGATGATGGAATGACAACTCTTGATAAAATTTAGAGAATTAAAATGATAAAACTAAAAATAACATTCATTAACATACTAAAACCGGGTTACAGATTTTTTCTTCTATAGACATTGCCTTGCTGGTGAAATGATTATATTATGTCAAAGAAACAAAAAGCCGGATTTACTTTAACACATAAAAACAACCTGAGGGAATTTGGTGAACCTTTGCTGAATTTCTGAAAAGATAAGTTTAGATGAAATTTCATTTTTTTTTTTTTTTTTTGTTTATCGTAGTAAGTAGAATGATGGACATTCTATATCCATCTACAAGAAAGAACAAATAAAATAAAAATTTTAAAAAATAAATACAATCTAATGAAATCACTAAAATGGCTAACTTATCAGAAAAAATATAATGTGGACAACACATGACTTTACTGTACGCCTATTAAATTACATATACACATCTTTTTTAAATGAAAAGAACATAAAATTTTATTTCATTAATAACTTCTGATATTTTTTTCATTTTTTTATTGTTATTACTGAATTATTATTTAACGTAAACTTTTTTTACAATCAGATGTTAATCGGATTAATAAATCAATATATTTAAATTTAAAAAAATAAAAAAATTAAAAAAGGAGATAAATCTGATTCGAATCAAGTGCCTTCCCCTTGTAAGATCCAAATATTTTGTTAATTTAAATTTTATTTAACTATAACTCTGGAACCAATGAAAATAAATACCACAGATTTATCGTTGAAAAGCTCTAAACGAGGGCTTATTACTGCAGTTAGGAAAAAGTACAAAATCCATACTTTTGGGAATTTTGGGCTTTTTGGATACTTCTGGTCCAGTCGATTGCAGTTAAAAGGGGAGGTGCACAACCAGATGTTACAACAGTCCTAAATCCAAAATTTCAAAATCGTACGGCTAATCGTTTTTGAGTTATACGAGATACACACGTACGTACGTACAGACGTCACGTCGAAACTAGTCAAAATGGATTCACGGATGATCAAATACGTAAAGAAAGTTCAATTTCACCCCACAATCTCATCATGCGACCGAAAACGTATCTTTTTTCGACAAGTCGGTAAAAAACTAACCTGCAAATCATAATTTCTACTGTAATAATTTTCTTATCAAACAAGCTACAAACAACTGTCAACCTTCCATTGTGAAGGCGAGCGATTACTTTCTACAATACTCTGTACGTGATTAAAAATACTTTTAGAATAAAATTTTTTTGTCATTAGTTATATATTTTTTTTTACGATTATGGTGGTTTCATAAAAAAAAGAAAAAATCAATTTTTAATCTTGTCTAAGTATCCTCAAAAAAATGAATTTTTTTGTCGCAATGTTTAATTTACAATCGGTTCAATTTACCGGAACTATAAGTAAATTTGAATAAAAAATAAAATAAAAAATAAATAACATGCAGAGAGGAATTTCCAGTGAAATCCATCAAAGAACTGTATATGTACACATAATTATGCATATATAAAAACATCTTATAGAGTAATCATAGAGTGAAAAAAACATTAATAAATACATACAAACATGTGTCCAAGAAACATTGATAAATTTCAGAACATAAAAAGGAAAGAAAACATTAAAAAAATAGTCTTATCAATCACACAAAAAATAAACTAATCCAAGAAACAGTGAAACAAATCGAAGAACACACAAGAGAAAGTGGCGAAACGAAATGAAGAATTTTGATGTTGAGTAACAACCTAGGGTAGCTGATTCACCTCAAATCTCAGAGAAGTTAAAGATCTAATATATGGAATCGCTTTAGGTCCTCGATGTTATCTACGAGGTTAAGCGCGAGCCACTTCACATATTTGTTCAGTTCATTTTGTATCTTATATCGAATCGAATCGACGTAACTCCAATCGAATGGTTAGCAATTCCAGATAAATATTTCAATGTTTTTCACAAAAAACGGGTCTTCTATTTATATATCTCAATAATTTGCTATAGAAACGCTGTACGACTTCGATGTTACTCGCACTTGACGTTATTAGAGGATTCCGTAGTTCCAAATCGGTTTCATGACCGTCGAGCGCAACAATTAATTGATAGATAATAATTATTGCGACTCCCTGACTAAAAATCAGTACATCTCCCTGAAGTTAATGCGGCCTTTTCTCCTTGACATAAATCCTTCATGTCAGACGGCGATCCACATGCAATTCTAGGTATTGTACGCTGTTAGCAAGCGGAATGAAAACGCCATTACGTTGAACTCGCAGGTAGTCACCCCTCTTCATCGTAAAAGTAACATGTGTAGACTTAGAATAACCTTCATCTTCCATTAAGCTAGGCATTTGTTAGTTAGCACCTACTAATTTATTATTTTTTTTTAATAATATTTAATCAAAATCAATAATAATTTTTAATTATTTATAAAAATAATTTTATAGATTTATCTTTAACTTTATGCTTACTACTACGTTTATTAATTTCCACTTTTTCATAATCTACTTTATACTTATCTTTAAAATGCGGATTTAAAAGATAAAATTCAGCTTTTACAAAATTAATTTAGGAAATATTTTATTGAATATTTTTGTGAATCGAGATAAACAAAAAAAATATTTATGAATTAAATATGAGAAGTACTAAATCATTCCATCATGAAAGGTTGCTTTACCTTGTAAAGGCAAATATAAAGGCATTCCTTTATATTTTGTTGAGAAAATTCCTTAAGTGGTTTCATCGAACTTTTCTTGCAAGTTTATGAGTAAGAAGAATATTTTAATTATAAATTACTGATGCGTTGTTTAAACACACGATTGAGGATTTTTTTGTCACCAACCAATCTTACTGTTGAAATTTTATGACAATGATACACCCTGATGTCATTTTCTGAGTATTTCCATATAAAAAAAGAATATTTAAAAAATGTAGGGTAAAAAGCCATATCTCACTATTCCCTTTTTACCTTCGGTAGCGATATTTTTTTTTCTGAACTCTTTTTTTATTTTTATCAAGACGCGATTTTACTTAAAAAATATCAAAGTAAACATTAAAGAATAATACACCTTCAGTTCTATTTCAATTTTTTCAAGCCGGCATCAAAGCAAAGATTAGTGAGTTGTGGGCAGTTGATTTTATTTAGTGTCGATCTCTAAAAATGGGAATTAAAAAAAAAAATTAAAAAGGAATTATTTTTAAAAGTTTTAGTCCGTTTTTTTTAATATAATTTTCTAAAGTTTATTTTATTTTCCATCGTTTAATATTTTTTCTATTGTAATAAAAAGATTTAAAAAAAACAAATCACATTTGAAAATATTTATTAATATCAAATATCAGAAGATGCTTCCTTCTTCTGATATAAGATATTAATTATAATACAATTTTTATTTTTGTAAAGTATATAAAATAACAAATTAACGTTACAAACCGCAAATAAATAGCATTATAATCTTGTGAATCTTAATTAAATTAGTAATATAATTCACATGTGAAAAAACCAACAAGTCTATTGATCTAATTTGCAGCACAGATAAAGGTGCAGCAAGATACGTGACCAGATAAATCAAGGAAGGGTGTTGACCGGGAATTCCTCTTTCGTCTTATAACTAACTTAATTATATTTCATTTTTCAGCTGAAGAAAAAAAACAGATATAAAAAAAAATCAAAGTTGCAGATAAAAGTAGAACAAACATGTAAAGAATCTTATACGATTAAAATTAAAATAATAATAATAATAAATTAAATGTATGTAATATGAATCTAGGTTAAGTGCGAGTGCAAGTGGTATCTTAGATGATATAAGTAAGCAAGTAACAGAAGAGAAGAATAAATTCAAGTTTTCATCCAGAAGGAAGTGCTGCGATTGATAAATAACTAGAGGGCAAGGGTGCATCTGGGAGTGGCAAACCAGGCGGTAACAGTACTCCCTCCTGTCTCAACAATTCAACTTACTACTAGATATACGTCCGTCTGAACGTCTGTCAATTTACCCTCCGGCGTGGTGAGCGGTTTATCACAACTTTACAAGTCCACATTCCGTTTGTTCATTCCACCCTATAGAAGCCAATTCAATTCTAAAACAAAAATCCATTACATTCAAGCCACGTTACGTTCAAATCGGATAAAACAAATTACATTTAAAGCAAAAAACGAACAAAAAAGTATTGATTACCGTATAATCTACGACAATTTATCTTAATACAAAACAGTGCCCCACAAACTGGATAAATTATAATTTATAAATAATAATTAAATATATTTTTTATATTAATAATACAATGTGCTAAAGTCAGTAATTAAGTATAACATTTTTCTAGAAATAAAATAATAAAAATTAATCAAATAAAAACAGGCTTCAAAAAAATAGACGGTCAATCGTTATTAAATTAAACTGATAAATACATCAAATATGTGCAGGCCTACAAAAAACCTTTCCCACATTAAAAAAATTCGTTTGCAAATACCGTGACAGAACCAACATATAAAAAAAACAGTACAAAAAAACGATGTTAAGAGACTATTATCGAGCGTGAGCTAAGGTTTTCTGGAATATAGGAATAAATATTATGTAATTATTTTATTGCAAGTACCTGAATGATATCATATTATATATATAAACAAAGCTACATTAAACAACGATTACAAGAATTTAAAAAAATTTTCGATGAAACCTTCATGGATTTTTTCTACAAAAAAAACACTTGTTTTCGAAAGAGGTTCACCTCTTTCGCGTTTTTAAGTCAAAAAATGTATATATATTTATTTCTATCTATTATGAAAGAAGTTTAAAACAAAAAAAAATTATAAAATTTCTTCTACTGCAAGATTTTACATTCCCAATTGGGGCTTTAAAATTAATAAATTATATTTTTACATTAATTTATTATTCAAAATTCCATAACAGTTTATATCTCTCACTGAACGTTAGTTTCTGTAAACACAAACTTGGGATTATGTAAATTCAACATTTTTTTATGCTATTAAAATATACTTATTTTATTAACTTTTAATAAAATAATAGGCTTTTATTAACAATTTAATTTTCAACAGTTTTTCTTCTTTTTTCAGAACTAATTTTTAACTGTGTTTTTTTAGAGCCAAGCGTTTCGTAAATTACGTAATATGAAAAGTAAATTCATATTAGTTAACAGATTTTAAAGAAAGGAGGAATTTTCTTCATTCAACTGGAATTAATCTTTTTTGAGTTTTTATATATAGTTTTTATTATTACACTTGCTCAAGCTTTTCTATTCACCAAGATGAAACGGTTTTGATTCTGTAGAGGAGGTTTTTTGAGTTATCCTGTTATATATTATAAAGTATTATTTTCGTTAAAAAATACAATTATTTAAGTATTTTTACCAAAAGTTTCAAATTATTAATCATTAAAGTAGAATGAATATTATCGCGTTCCAAAGATACTTAGCTGAAGTTAGGCAGTATCTGTAACAGTATCTCATCAACAGTATCTGTAATTGTTCCTTGTCATACTTAGAGCAGATTAGAAGTTTTTAACTTTGCGTTTATTTTAAAAGATTTTTATCTAATGGAATTCGAGATTTTATAACAAATTTTAAATTAAAAAAATAAAATTAAAATATGTAAGATAGATTTTTCAAAACGTAAAAACCTACTTAAAAAAATACTCGCTACAAAAAAAAAAAATAAATAAAACGAAAAGATTTTTCAGTTCTTTATAATTTAACTTTTTTTATTTAATTAAAAGTTAGTTCTTACACGAACTTCATAATGTGAAATTTCAGAAATTGAAAAGACTATTTATGTTATTTTATTATGCGATTATGTTTTAATCGTTTTTTTTTTTATTCAAATTTTTTTCATTTGAATATTTGTTGATTTATGAGTAAAACTTTTAAAACGATTGTTTTTTTTAAATATTTAACGTTTTTTATGAAAAATTAAAATATAATTTTAACTTTTTTCTTACAGGATATAGTTACCGAACTCAAAACAAATGCAAAAGTTTTAAATGATATTTAAAAAATGACATCATTTTCGTCGTACACCTAGTATCAAGTGCTTAAATAAAAATTAAATAATTTTTACTTAAGTCCTTAAAATCGATACAGCTGTTTTGAATTTATACAAACTAACCTTTGCTTAAAATAAATCGTATGATTACGAGAAGAGTTTGATACCTGTTGTGTGAATTTTGTACAACATTCGGCGGAGGCTTTATTTAAATACAAATATTAAAATTACTTTCAAAAATGAGGTAACTGAGTAAAAATTCTAGATTTTAATATTTTATTGTGTAAAAATAAATGAACTAAAGCGATAACCATTAGCCAACATAATATGGAATTTACATTGGCTTAGTATTTATTTAAAAAATAATTTAACTTCTCTTCAGATGTCTTCAGTCCTTGTCATACAACAGGCACTACTCAAGAGTTGCGTCCTCTAAGAGTAATAATGTACGCTATACAACCAGTTCCTGTTGGGAAAGTGTTTCTTGTGAAATAATATTACCAGTATTTCGATGATTTGACATGTTATTGGATATGCAACAGTATGTTCAACTAGTAGTAAAGAAAACTCGGTTAATTTAGGTACAACGTATACTTATTTATTCTCAACAGTAGTTGAGAATGGCTGCACTATTTTCGGGAATCACTTTTGTATAATCTCAAATCGCTTGTAATTGTTTCATTATAGCACACTTCTCTTGAGGAGTGCTACCGTCTCAATCTTTCATCCGAAATGTTCCAGATTTGGAACTCGGTCAGCATGGCATTATTTAAGGTCAACAAAAAGTTCTTCATTTCATATTCCTACAAGTTTCTAATTTATGTAAAGAATTAGTCAAATATAAATAAATATTTAATAGACATAAATTTCTAATTTACCTACCGCTTTTTTTCTTATTCTACTGCGGTTTTTTCGCCGTACTTTATTTTTCTAAATAAAATAAAAAACCAACAAGTATCATTTGTTAACTGAACGGGGCAGTTACTAAATGGCACCCTAAAATCTGAATAAATTAAATTTACATGAATTTAACTATTTAAATTTCCAAACCATTTAAACATTAATTTAATTAATAAAATACAAGAACGATACAAAAATGAATTGAATAGTTCAATTGCGGTTAAAATATGGACAATTCCTGGATATTTATAATTCATCTAAAAATAAATATTTAAAACTTCGGCGTATCAACTGCTAATTCCAAATTCCATAAACAGTTACCAGACAATAAAGTTTTTTTGTGAAAAATGAATGTCAGTAAAAGAGCAATTTCATAGTAAAACTAGGATGACGATAAGAACGGGAAATTATGCATTTATTATAATAAATTTTTAATTTTAAACATTATTGGTAGGTGAATGTGTACTATTATAGCAGTAATATAACTTTTAAATAACAACAAATTTTCATGAAAGATTATCGTAAACTACCCATTTGTAATGGGCATTGTTAAACCCAATATATGATTGGGTTAACTTCAAAATGCTATTAAGCGAGATGCTATAATTAGAGAAACAGTTCTATATCAATAAAAATAAATAAATGATTTTATGGATTGTTTTTATTGTATAAAAAAATGAAAAAAAAAATCATTTGAAACTGTTATTCTAAAAAGTGATTTATAAAATATAAAAAAAAACACGTAAATAGATAGACATAGCTAGCGAATGTGCGGAAGAAAGTTGTCCTCGTGTGTAAAATATTTTATTATTTATTGTGTGTGAAATCGATAACATCTAGTAAGAAGTGAAGAAAAAGTAAATAAATCGCATATCAAAATGGTAATATACTGTATAAGCTATTACAGTTTGAAACATTTTATATACTAAAAGAAAATCAATCTCATTTTCATACTTATTTCTGTACATAAGTATGAAAATTCATAATATGTATATATCAAATATTAAATATATATATTACTTAATACTATTAATAATAAGTACACTTCAATTTGTTCAACTGGTAGACAAATAAGCAAATCCCCGCGGCCCAGTGAGATAAGGATTATATATATGACATGCAAATGAAGTGTAGGTTTGAACAGACTCAGGCTTACCATACCTGAGATGTGTGATTAATTGACGCCAACTACCAAAAGTACATCGATGTCCACTTTCTATTCAAATCTGAATAAAAAATAACTAACTTTTATTATGATGGGCTTGCAAATACTCTTTACATAAATTTTAAAAACCATTTTCGGGTTTATATTTAACTCCGGTTTTTTTAAAGAATGTGAAGGTATATGGCGCTGTGGCTCAATCATCACAGCCACTGCCACCGTTACTTTATGTGTAACTGGATGCAACTGCCTCCAGTTACTTGACTAATAAACATAAAATAAAAAGATCGACCGCTAGAGAGAAACGCAAGTAACCATACAGCACGGGTGAAGCTATGACGGGGGGGGGCTAGTATATTATATGTATAATATATATTAATTATACTATAAAAAAGTTATAAAAAGTATTTTTCTGTATGTGAAATCAAATAAGGTTCAGTGCATAATTATAATAATAATAATTTTCAAGTTAATCGTTAGAGGAAAGGATAGATTTTAAGCTCTAGCAAACTTTCTTGGCAAATGCCAACACCCTACTCTCAAATAGAGTAAAAAAAAGCAACACCTCAAAGAATAAACACAAATTTCTTGGCAAATGCCAAGAAAGTTCAGCAATATTGTCGTCAGCTTTCTCTCGTAAATTTTCTTACAAAAAAATCCAAACAAAAAGATATAAAAGCAATAGATGTAACTCGACTTGGTAAATCTAAATTTCATTATTGCATTAATGCTTATACGTAGAGTATTTGAAGTAAAATTAATTTAGTATATAATTAATAGATACAATTTAATAAAGAAAAACCACGTTGGGTTACAAAAATTACACAATACAAAGAATGTTTAAATATTTCATAACATATGAAAAATATATACGAGATAAATAATTATTTCAATAATATGTTTTTGTTATAGGTGAAGTATGTACCTGAGTGTTTGGCTGAGCGCTTTGGTCGCGGGTACATTGTTCCCGCCAGCCAGCCTGGTAGAGAGACCTCACTCCCGACAAAAGCGTCTCATCTGGATTACCACCGATGGCAGATTAGCCCTTCCACCGGGAACTCATCTCACTATTACACCGACGATATCGCTACCTTTTGTCAGATACCCGCCAGAGGGTTTCCTTTCGAATATGACTATCAGTTTACCATTCACAAGTAAGTAATATAATTAAAGTTTCTTTGTACAAAAGATCTTTGCTAAACGAAAAGAAATATAATTCCTCTTAGCTGAATATAAGAGAATTTTTAAGTTTATGAACAATTTAGTTGGAAGTAGAATTTATTATTTAGTTACACGCAGTTGACAGTGTCGTGTTATTAATGTTTTGCATCTTTGGGTTATTCTCTCTAAGAATTTCAATTGGGCATAGATTACACATAGTGGTATGGTTAATTATAACCTTAAAATAATGTAATTACGGGAAATTATTTTGTTTACATAGTTTTTGAATCTTGAATCATGAATTATATTAAAATGCTGATTAATGCGAACGGGTTGCATAATCTATAATTCGATTTTGTTTATATTAGGGACAATTCTATATTCATTTTTTATCTACGAGTGTGTTTTGTATTGAATATAGATTTTCTTACGCACGATAACTTATTTATTTATTTAATCATTTAATTTTATTACGAGCAGTATATAAAATAGACATTTGATTTATATTTGGTTTGTTTATTTGCTTCTAATCCTTTCTTTCTTTTTCCTGTTTAGCCTCCGGTAACTACCGTTTAGATAATTCTTCAGAGGATGAATGAGGATGATATGTATGAGTGTGAATGAAGTGTAGTCTTGTACATTCTCAGTTCGACCGTACCTGAGATGTGTGGTTAATTGAAACCCAACCACCAAAGAACACCGGTATCCACGATCTAGTATTCAAGTCCAGTATTCTAGTATTTGCTTCTAATCCAAATAAAGTTATCCCAACTATAATTTAATTATTCTATAATCAAGTAAAGTATCATCTACCATGGATATTTGCATAGTAATACGCATTCTTATAAAAGTTATTTTAATTTTTTTAATTTTGAAGCAAGTTTTCTTGTTTGCGATTAACAAAATCTAGGCAGACTAGATCCTTAAATTCTGTTGATTTAATATATATTATCTTTGTTCTGATTATCACGCAAACAAAATTTTGTTATTATTATAACTAGAGTATATTTTTATTATAAATGCGTTTTTTGACACGAAAAATATTCATGAACAAGAGACTTAATGACAAACTTGTACTGAGAAGACAATTCAGCAACAAATGGGTCACTTATAGAACATCAGCAAACAAAATATTCTTTTAAAGAGATATTTAGAATATGAGATTGCAATTCTCTTTTCATAAATTGAAATTACCATTGTTTTATCGGCAGCATACGAAGTGTGAAATTACTGATGAAAACAAATATCTAAGATGAATACGCTTAATATTGAATAGAAGCATGGCTGTAATTGAACTTGAGATACACCAGATGAAATAGAATCATAGATGATTCCAATGAACCTTATTCTATGAAAATTTCATTTACGAAAGAAATACTGTATTTTTAATAAATAATCAACAGAGAAGAAACGATATTTTTTGTAAAGGACATTAAGTAAACTTTATGAAACGCTTTATTAATAAGAAAGAAGGTAACTGCGGCTAAATCTCACTAATCTAATTATTCTGCAAACAAGAAGACACAAAAATAGTCAATATAGAAAAATTATTATATAAATATACATAAAAAAATTTATTTTTCATACTTAATTTCCTAAAAAATATCTTAAAAATATTTACCTAAAAAACTCAAACATTGAACATCTTTTATTTAAATTACGATATCGGAAACACTTTACATATATTTTAACGAAACAGATGATTGGAAGAAATGATAGATGAAAAATATTATCTCTTATTGGAAATCGATCCCGAGATCAGTGGATTTAGACTCCAGCATGTTACAATATTAAAACTACGTTTTTTTAAACATAAATTATCGTACAAAAAAAAACAAAAGCCTCAATAATAAAAAGCTATATTAAAAAAAATTTAAACTAAAAATACTTTCACGCTCTCAATTTAGAAGTATCATACATATTGAAAATTGTAAAAACAAAAAATATTAAAGAAAACGTTGAGTACCACTTTCTCATTAATAATATACTACAAAATTACTATCATGATTGTCTAGCAATTAATGTAAGCTAATATTGCTGAATAACCATTAATTAACATAATAGACACGTCATTAACTTACGTCTCACAATTGAAACGTGTCACATTAATGAACAGTGAACACCAGTTTTCTATGCTAGATTTAATTTTATGCAACTAATTATAATAACTGTAAATGACGACTAACCAATTACATTTTTTAATTTTATTTATTAAATTGTAATTTTTAGATCGTCTTACAATCGACCTAATCTTTTTCAAATCTACGCCACTGAAAAATTATATTTAAAAAATTAAAATAAAATTCATTTGGTTTGTTACTTTCTACGTGAAAAAATAAACAGAATTTGACAGTTTTATTTTCACATAAAAAGTAGTGATGTCGATATAGCACATTGAAAGAATAAAAAATTCTACCACATTTCCAAACAATCGAAAGTTCAGGAATTTTTAACAGGGATCACGAACCGGTGTTGATGTCTAATCGTTATCTACATCGTGAAATTTTGTAAATAAGGTAATAATTCATTTTTTTTTCTTGAGAATTAGTCCACTACCGACGGTTAAAGATAAATTTATGCTTGGGAATATAGAAATGAAATTTTTCTAGAGTATCAATAATGTCACGCCTCACCGGGATTTGAATCCGGGACCCCGGATGAAATGGGGATGTCCTTGATGCACAATATTAAAACGGATTGATAATGAAATATTATAACAGGACAGATAAGTGTAATAAATGCGCTAGTTAATACTAAAAAAGAAAACGAATTAACTAATAACAATATACATTTTTTGGTATAAAGATATAGAAAATTAAAAATTAAATTTTACAGGTAAAAAATTAATACATTATTTAATACTAAAACGTCCAAATATTTTTTTTTCTAGGGATGATCATCACAGTTCTGTTCTATGGTTACAAATATTTACACTCGCAGCTAAAATAATTAGTAGTTCTACCTTTAAGATGTACGAAAGCCGGATTTAGAATTTTTGTCGCTTTGTCTGTATTGATTTTGCTGGCGTCTGTACTAAGGAAATTAAGCAAAAAACTCAATAGGGTCGTACAGATTCATTAAATATAAATTTGTGTTACAATAACATTGTGTACTATCGTTAAAATAAACAACCGATGATTAAGGATTGAAAAAAGATAGTTGTACAAATGATATCTGACAAATTTAATATTTCTAAGTTAATACTACTCTGAACTCGTGACACTGATTATATAAAAACAAAGCAATTTTGTTTTATACTACTTTTAAATTGAGCGGACAGTTAATTTTATTTTATTATGCGTCGCAAGAAATATTTTTATTCAGTTTAACCTAGTAAAATCATACAAAACGAAAATATTTTTTTTTTTAGGAGACATTTTCTTGCAATTTGTATTATTCATGATTGTTTCCGTACAAGATTAAAACAGACATTCATCGAAATATTGGGCACAAATTGAAATTATCGAAGTGTTTGAAACCGGCGTTTTCATAGACTTTTGACTTATTGTATGAGATGTAAATATAGTATTAAAAAAAATGGCAATCTTAACACCTATCTATAAGTTAAATTACATACACTGTAGTCAGATTAGGCTCGCTACGAAAAATTACGAATATTTATCAACCTCCTACTTACAAAATCATGGTACAATAAAATGTTTTTATAGCTGATATCTCGTCTTTTCTTTTTAAATTATTTATCACTGTCTTCCTTTTTCTAAACTTTATTCGGCGGGATTAAATAACAATTATCTCTCAGAACTTGTCGTAGACAGAGATAGAAAATATACACAAAGAATGACGATATACAAAATTGTACTCACTCCAAGCTTTACTGTTCTTAAGATTGTCTAAACTTTTTAAATACATTATTGCATCATTTAAAACAATTTTTTTTTTTTTTAATTAATTGAGGATAAGATGAATGATGATAGAGTATAAACGTGCGAATAAAACCATCCCTGCCATTCAAAAACTACGCTGATAAATTACTGATTCAGATTGATCTAAAGTTCTTGAGTTTAAAATGAAAATCAGTTTATTAGAAACAAACATTTATACATTGTTACAAAAGTGCACATTGACATTCTGGTTTTATATATATATATACATATTATATACAAAGGGTTTTTAAGAATGAATTTTCCGAATATAAACTTGAATAACTCACGTTTAATAACATTTAGATACAAAAAAAATAGCATCAATGAAATGGAAAGCTCAAACATTTTAGCGGTTATCACAACTGTCATGTAGTTACTGATTTTGTCACTAGGGCAAAGAGAGAAAACGGTTGCCAACGAAGGCAGGAAGGCTTTTTGTATGCTGGATTTCACGTGTGCGAAGTCTGTTATCATTGTGCAACCTAATTTTAGAAGAAAGACTGGTGAAGATGCATGCAACCAGTGAGCATAGTATCCGTTACTAGTATTCTGAATTTAAAGCAAGAGAATGCATCTGAAAGTCAAGCAGCCATCAACCAGTAAACGAGACAACTGTAGAGCGTGCGAGAGAGAGTTTCGTACGAAGTCCACAAAAATCCATACCTGGAACAGGATATTTGCGGTTGAATTTCTCAACAGAATGGGGAACCCGCCCCGTTTCCATCGTTCATATCAGATGTGAACTAGTAGGCAACTACCGAAGAGATGCCAGGTCATGCTGGCCGTGAAGATAATGATCGTTTACGTTAGCCTCCACATTCCCACAACCTTACGCCCTGTGACTTTTTTCTCTGAAGTTTTGTCAAAAAACATGTATGTCGGTCACGTTTACCATTTATCATCCAGGATAATTGTATTCGCATCACAGAGGCCACTGCATCGGTGGATCGTCAAGTGTTACAACTGTATGGCAGGAATTGGACTACAGGCTCGATGTGTGTCGGGTGACACAGGGGGTTGAAATTGAAAACATGTGATGATGATGTGAACCAAATGGAAAATAAAGCCGTTTGTGTTTCCCTTACCATTAATGCTATTTTCAGGTATCTGAATGTTATTAAAGGTAAGTTATTCAACTTTTTAATCGAAAAAATCATTTGAAGTAATGCTGTCTGTACATAGACACATATATATCCATAGAAATTATGAATATGATTTGCTTCTAGGTATAAATTTACGAAAGGTGGTTATTATCATTTTACATATTATTCAGCGGAATAATATAACTAAGCTTTTAATTACAGGACTGCATTTATTGTAGACGTCTGTAATCACAGATAATTTTTGGGATCGCGTAAACTAATCTATATAATGATATTTTGATGATACTATATTCTAAACGAAAACAAAACTTAATTTTTCAGTTGATTTTGACTCGCTGGGATTAACAGATAATCAGAATCCTTACGGTGTCTTACCGCCGTTGTTGGCAAGAAGTATGGGTCGAAGCATGGGAGTAATGATAGCAGATTATATAGCTCGTATGATGGATAAAAGAAGAAGAAAATCAAGAGGGACTTTCGACCAACCACCTCCCGAACACTTACATGGCGGAGAGAGGTAAGGAAAATTAATATATATAATAATATATATATATATATATATATATTTTTTTTTACTTTATGATTATATTATCTTGATTATAATCTTATAATCTGATTATAATCTTATGATTATATTATATTATCTTTACTTTATGATTCTTAAATGATAATATACATTAAAAAATACCGACGTAAGTGTTTAAAATACTTACTAAAGTAAATTTCATTATTAATAAGTAAAATTAAAAAAAAAAACCATAGGAACTAAACATATTTTAATAATAAAAACTTTTAAAAACTGGATAAGTGGTTCTCCTACAACGTTTAAGAAAGAAAAAAAACGCGAAGTAAATTTATTACCGGATAATTTATGAAACTACCTGTAATAAAATATAAGTGTAAAATAACATATTAAGATTATTTCCTAGTATTTATAAAAAATATCAATAAAAACTGACTACATTTTTCCTTATTATACTTCATTTTTTATATGAAACGATACATAACGAGAAAATATTCTGACAATAGACGTATTCATCATTGTTATGCCAGAAAACAAGAAAAAATTAGTTTCTTTATACATTATTTCATTCAATAGTGCAGTTTTTAAGTGCACCAATTATTACTTTCCAGGATGATATTATATATATATATATATATATATATATATATATATATATATATATACACCAAAGGAAAATTAATGCTATTGGTGATGAAATAAAAACATTACTCTCAATCCATTAATATAGCTGTATTTTTTCGGAAGGAAATTCCTAAAGAACAAAAATATTAAAAATTAAATAAAAATCATAAACACAAAGAGATAAACAAAAAATGCAACAAACCTTACAATGATCTACTCCTGAAAATAAAAAAGAAACTTCATATACACATAGGTTTGTTACGTTAGCGAATATTGACAGGCGAAAGATTTCGCCCTGATTTTTAATCTTTCGGTAAAATTAACGCAGACTGTAATTTTTGGTATCCAAATTAAGGGGTAAATTTAAAGATAATTATGAAGTCTGAACTGAAAAATTAAAAAAAATCACAGAACAGTATTTTTAGTGGTTTTTGATAAATCTGGAGTAAAAGACAAATAAATATTGAGGGGAAAAGCACACTAATTTACGTTTGGCGTAAAATAGCTTTGTTAAATGGGTAATTTTTTTTTTGTCTTCAGTCATTTGACTGGTTTGATGCAGCTCTCCAAGATTCCCTATCTAGTGCTAGTCGTTTCATTTCAGTATACCCTCTACATCCTACATCCCTAACAATTTGTTTTACATATTCCAAACGTGGCCTGCCTACACATTTTTTCCCTTCTACCTGTCCTTCCAATATTAAAGCGACTATTCCAGGATGCCTTAGTATGTGGCCTATAAGTCTGTCTCTTCTTTTAACTATATTTTTCCAAATGCTTCTTTCTTCATCTATTTGCCGCAATGCCTCTTCATTTGTCACTTTATCCACCCATCTGATTTTTAACATTCTCCTATAGCACCACATTTCAAAAGCTTCTAATCTTTTCTTCTCAGATACCCCGATTGTCCAAGTTTCACTTCCATATAAAGCGACACTCCAAACATACACTTTCAAAAATCTTTTCCTGACATTTAAATTAATTTTTGATGTAAACATATTATATTTCTTACTGAAGGCTCGTTTAGCTTGTGCTATTCGGCATTTTATATCGCTCGTGCTTCGTCCATCTTTAGTAATTTTACTTCCCAAATAACGGAGATAGGGAACATCCTTGTCGGACTCCCTTTCTTATTAGGGCTTCTTTCTTATGTTCTTCAATTGTTATTGTTGCTGTTTGGTTCCTGTACATGTTAGCAATTGTTCTTCTATCTCTGTATTTGAACCCTAATTTTTTTAAAATGCTGAACATTTTATTCCAGTCTACGTTATCGAAAGCCTTTTCTAGGTCTATAAACGCCAAGTATGTTGGTTTGTTTTTCTTTAATCTTCCTTCTACTATTAATCTGAGGCCTAAAATTGCTTCCCTTGTCCCTATACTTTTCCTGAAACCAAATTGGTCTTCTCCTAACACTTCTTCCACTCTCCTCTCAATTCTTCTGTATAGAATTCTAGTTAAGATTTTTGATGCATGACTAGTTAAACTAATTGTTCTGTATTCTTCACATTTATCTGCCCCTGCTTTCTTTGGTATCATGACTATAACACTTTTTTTGAAGTCTGACGGAAATTCCCCTTTTTCATAAATATTACACACCAGTTTGTATAATTCTACAGGTATTCCGTCTATTCCAAGGAGCCTTTCTGCCATTTAAATCTTTTAATGCTCTCTTAAATTCAGATCTCAGTATTGTTTCTCCCCTTTCATCCTCCTCAACTTCCTCTTCTTCCTCTATAACACCATTTTCTAATTCATTTCCTCCGTATAACTCTTCAATATATTCCACCCATCTATCGACTTTACCTTTCGTATTATATATTGGCGTTCCATCTTTGTTTAACACATTAGATTTTAATTTATGTACCCCAAAATTTTCCTTAACTTTCCTGTATGCTCCGTCTATTTTACCAATGTTCATTTCTCTTTCCACTTCTGAACACTTTTCTTTAATCCACTCTTCTTTCGCCAGTTTGCACTTCCTGTTTATAGCATTTCATAATTGCCGATAGTTCCTTTTACTTTCTTCATCACTAGCATTCTTATATTTTCTATCTTCATCCATCAGCTGCAATGAAATCTATGAAATCAATGAAATCTGGGTTTCAGCTATCGTCTGAAACCCAAGGTTTTCTACCAGTTCTCTTTATTCCGCCTAAGTTTGCTTCTGCTGATTTAAGAATTTCCTTTTTAACATTCTCCCATTCTTCTTCTACATTTTCTACCTTATTTTTTTTACTCAGACCTCTTGCGATGTTCTTCTCAAAAATCTTCTTTACCTCCTCTTCCTCAAGCTTCTCTAAATTCCACCGATTCATCTGACACCTTTTCTTCAGGTTTTTAAACCCCAATCTAAATTTCATTATCACCAAATTATGGTCGCTATCAATATCTGCTCCAGGGTAAGTTTTGCAGTCAACGAGTTGATTTCTAAATCTTTGCTTAACCATGATATAATCTATCTGATACCTTGCAGTACCGCCTGGCTTTTTTAAATAGATCTTTAAGAGAACTGATTCTGAATAAAATGGTATAAATAAAGTCCAAAAAAACTAAATACGAATGTAAGAGTTCTGAAGTTTATTTTTAAAAAACAAACGAATACTGTATGGCAAATATTAAGTAGGTATTAAACGAAGCAACCCATCGGATTGGTCTAGTGGTTAACGCGTCTTCCCAAATCAGCTGATTTGGATAGTCGAGAGTAACAGCGTTGAAGTTCTAGTAAAGCCAGTTATTTTTACACGGATTTGAATACTAGATCGTGGATACCGGTTTTCTTTGGTGGTTGGGTTTCAATTAACCACACATCTCAGGACGAACTGAGAATGTACAAGACTACACTTCATTTACACTCATACATATCATCCTCATTCATCCTCTGAAAAATTATCTAAACACGGTAGTTACCGGAGGCTAAACAGGAAAAAGAGAGAGAGGTATTAAACGAAGCAAAATTTTCAGTATTGTTATTTATAAAACTATTACTATTGTATTGTTTACATTACTGTTATAGATAAGTGGGAAATCCGCAACTAATAAATCCCTGATGATAATAACAGTTATTTAAGTAAAATATAATGTTATTTTTGGCTCTTTATCTAAGGAATGGTAAAACTTAATCATAAAATTTCATAGAGTGAGGTTTCATGTATAAGGGCAATAGACTTATACATTTTTTTTGATATTGCATTTGTGAATGGGGAGATATGCTGTATTATCACAGAGCTGCTCATTATAAAAATTACCGGACATTTTTTAATATTATTTTATCCTGTAGAAGGAATATCGTTATAAGTTATAGAAATAATTAAGATTAAATTATACTATTTAATGTTTGTAATTACTTAAGATCGTTTAAAAATATTTTAATCACATTATTGTATCAATCACAAAAAAATCCTTTATAAGTAAAACCACTTTAAAACACAAAAATCTAAAAAGTAATACCTTCTTTTTTAGTTTTTTAAATTTAATTTTTTTGCAGTAGGCACCAATTACAGATTAATAACTAATTAGTAGTTTGTTTTTTCGTTTAGATCTGCATTCTAAAATCACAAATGTAATGAAGAATTGGATTATTATTATTTCATTTTTTGTGTAATTATTTTTGATATCATTTTTTTGCTGTTTTCTAATTTTATTTTACTATTTTACTTAAAATTTCTAATGATCTACAGAAAAAACTAACAGATTTTAGATAAGTTTATCACAACAAACGCGAAGGCGAGAAAAAAGAAAAAGAAAGTAGAAAAACTACACAACTGTAATGCTGTCGAACAAGGGTTACCTAGAATTTTCGGAAGAAAAAAAAATTGTTTCTATATCAAAATGACATTACACAGTACATACCATTATGTTAAAAAAGATAAATATTGAAAATTAAGAAACATAAAGGCTAAAAAAAAATTGCTGACAAACATTGTTCTTTAATATAGGATTACTACTAATACAGGATAATTAAAAAGCGTGATAATTTTTTTATAAAGTATTTGTTCATAATATATTTTTTCAAATTTTTTAAATGTATTTAAACTATATATATATAAATAACCTCTGACACTCCCAGTAACGTAAGGATTCCAACGCGGATTCATACATCTAAATCGGTTCAGCCGTTGAGTTGTTACACTGGAACAAACATGCATACACTCTAAATACATTAAAATCCTTTTTGTGGAGTTGTGTAAAAATAGCTCAGTGATGACCAAGCAATGATGACCTCAAAAGAAATTTATAAAAAAATTTCAAATTGTCTACAAGATATAATTTTAAAATTAGTAAAATTAATGGATTGAGAAATCAGTCAAAAACTACTTTTAATTATTTTTCTTTAGAGATATAAATATAATAACAAGCTAAGAGACTATGAATTAGAAGCTTTATGAATAATTCATAAAGTTAAAAAATCTTTTTTTTAATTTTATCACTTGGGAACGGTTAAATTTTTAATTATACACAAATGACAGTAATGTTTAGCTACTTGCTCACCGTTTTTTTTTTTTTTTATAATTTTGTTATAAATCTAGGTAATGTTATTTTATGCGAACTAATTCTATTAATTAATATTCTGTAAGCTGACTGCCAATAAAAATATTTTATTGTTCTATAAACACAATCAAATTATGGACTATGAATATAAACTTGTATTATACAAATTTTATAAAAAAATATTAATAACCCTGAAAAATTTAACGCAAACATAAACTTTTCTATCAGACAAAATATAATCATTATCTGTAAAATAATAAAAGAAAGATACGCTTTCATGTAAAGGACATCTAATTAAAAGAGCGCACTAAAAGCTTTTCATTTTATTAAAGAAAAATAAACATCGTCTAATTAAATTATAACCAAAGAATAACTTGCTGCAATTTTCATTACAAATTATTACTACTTTCCATTTTATTAATAAGAGATTACAGTCACAACCTATTTATTAAAAAAAAAAAAAAAAAAAAAAGTGAAATAGTCTATTATAATATTTCTTCATAAAGTATTTTGGATGCTTAAGCATAGTGAAAACAGATCATATTAAGAAGTTTTTTCTTAATTATAATAGTCAGCTTCACAATAAGTTTGAAATAATCGCTGTATACTAAATCTAAGTTAAACTAACTTACTGTATTTATACCAATATTCTGGAAAGGTTTTTTTAAACTATATATATATATATATATATATATAAATATACATGCACACACAATACATCAAGATTGCAACTCATATTCTAAAATATCTGCTATTAAGTACGTACATTAAAGACAGAAGAATTTTATAGACGACAATTTCATGCAACAACTCCGTCTTATTTCGTGACATTTTTTTAACCGCACAAAAATTTGCAAAACTGTTCTAGATTTGTTATATTGATAAAATATTCAAACAATTTCAATCCTTTACTAAAATGAACGTATCTACTAACATTAAAGATTTAGTTAAAACATTTAAAAAATAATTATTTCTTGCTATTTAATATAAAATCGCCTTAAAGAAATGTTCATTGTACCCATAAAAATTTTATAAATATTGGTACCGATTGTTGCCGTGAAAATACATCATTTAGAGATAATTAACAAAAAAAATCTTGAACTAGTGTTAGACAGTATAATAATATAGAAAAAGTAGAGTGTTAAAAAATATTCTCTTCATTTTTCACAGTTCTACATTTCCAGATGGCAAATTTAGCTATTATTTCGAGATGTTGGTTTATTTCGAAACCAGATGGTTTCGGTCACAATTCACCTGCATTCCTCTTTATTCCATGATTCAATGCACAACATTGCTATATATCTCGATCCACCGCTCCTTTACAAATACACTATTCTATCTACTTTTTTGGTTGTCCTGCCCGTTTTTCATGTATTTCTTTTCCCTGTATATTTTCCAACAGTTTGCTTTCTCATTTATCCTCAGAATATGTTCACGACATCGTATCCTGCGCACTTTTATATATTATATAATATCTTCCTCTTCGATGAAGCTGCATCTTCAAATAAATATTTTACGCCATTTGTAGTTTAAATATTCTATATCCAAAATTATTATTATTCTTTCAAAAACATTTAGGGCATTTTCATCATCGGTATTTATGGACCACATTTCTACTCAAAATGTAAAATATTCAGTACCACTTCAATTTTGTGTTATTCAACCTAACAGAATCTAATTAAAGTTTTTAGATCTAATTTAAAAATATAAAATATAATTTAAGAACTTAAGAATGTAAAGGTAATAAATTTATACATTTTAAACATGCAATATATTTATTATTTTAAAATTAATGCAATATATACATACAGAAAAATCTTTCTAAATAATTTTGAGAACTAACATCAAACTATTTTTTTACCCCACCCCCACCCGCAACCAAACGGGTGATAAAAACTGTTCCCACCCTACAACGCTTAAATTAACAAAAATTATGAAACTTCAGACCTACTTAAGTTGAATCATTAATAAGAGAATACAAATTATAAAATGCCAATTATTCTAAAGAAGAAAGTACTTAATTTTTTTTTTCAGAATACTTTTTAAATAGGTTAAGATAATTGTTAATGAATAAATTTTTTGGAAAATCCAAAAACATGCTCTAGAGGGAGTTTTATACTAATAGCAATACTTTTTTGTATATCCTATCTAAAATAGCTAGAAGAGAAAAGAAGATTAACAAGCTGAGAATTATTAATAAATTTCAGTAAGAAAATAACTGATAATAAAACATTTATTCAAATTGCTTATTAAAGGTAAGTGCTTACTTCAGATATATTGAAGAAAAAAGTATTACCGGGCTAAGAAATCAGCTTTAATTTTATATTGACAATGGAAAAAAATACCAGTTTAAAAAAATATCTAAATTATGACAGGATATGAGCTAAGTTTAAGTCAAACGTCAATACAGCTAAGATGATATAAATTATTTGTAAATAGTAATAGACAACGACTTGTTGGACTGATTAGACAATCCTGTTAAGATGCTAAATTAAAAAAAACTAATTAAAATTTCAAGGATAAGGTATAATTATAAATTGATAACAACAACGTAACTAATATTTATCGTAATTTAAATTCTTAACGAGTAAAATATAATTAATTTTATTAAGTTTTTTTTTCAACCAAAACGGTTATAATAATTTAGTATTATTTAGCTATTTAGTATTATATAGCTGTTTCTGAAGTCACTAGTTCTTTTTAAATTTATAATCAGCACTAAGGAAATTATTCAAGTTTCGTAGTTATCGAGTCATACTTAAGATCATTTATTATACATGAGGCTAACGCTTATGTATAGGGTATGTCTAGCATTTTCCGCAAAGTTTTCGTCTGGTAGCGTTCAAGTACGTCAATACTGGAATTGCATGCCGTACCCCGCAATTCAACCCCGTAAGTCCACACAGGCTTTAAAACTGATTTATGAATCGATAATTTACTTTCTACAGAAAGCCGAAATCTATGTCCTATCAGCCAGTATGTGTTTTAAAGCTTGAGATCCAACTGTTTCCGTTTAGATTTGATATGTTTTGCCCAAGTAAGTCGTCGGTCAAGATGAAAACCCAAATATTTACAGTCTTGAGATCTCGGAATCGGAACATTGAAGACAGAAACAGGAGGACAGTGTTCCCTACGAAGGGTGAACGTAACGTGCTTTGATTTTGTTTCGTTAAATTTTATTTTCCAACGAAAAATATGATAGGAATTTCCATTAGTTGTTTTATCGATAATTTAAACGTAAAAGAAATTTATGCAAATATTAGTTTCCGGTTATCTGGGATCTTACTCACTACATCTGACAAAGATCCTTAAGTCCATGTATTACCAAACGATCTCAGGTCCTCCTCATCACATAATTACTACAATTAAACTGGACTAAATATACAGAAAAGAGATACATTTATTTGTTAAGGCAGCTAGACTTGGCTAAAACAAAATTTAAATTTACAGTAGATTAACATGTTCGTTGCCCCAGTAAGTATTTTTACTTCCCTAGCTTCAAACCTTTATAACAAAAATGTATTTTATAGTGTTTAAATCTACTTTTAGTCTCATAGAGATTATTAAATAAATTATTAAAACCGGTGTTGGGGTGTGAGATCGATGAATTCCCGAAAGTTCCAGTTATGCGGTTTGCATCATACAATTTATATTCCGTTAGAATTTGTAAAACTGGCCAGTTTTCTCTTCAGTCATCAACAGTTGATGTGATTTCTGACCAGGTTGATGTGTTCTTTAGCCCTCTTTTTTGTAGGACAGACCGACTGGACCATCCTTTTGTTAATAGAAGGTTGTTATTTCCTAAGGCTAAATCTTTTAAATAATGAGCAAAATTACGATGGGTAGACTGAATCATGACAGTCTTTATAAACCTGTAAAATACAGAGCCAATAGTGTTTATCTTCTTTTATATGAAATGTTCCTCTTGAACTTTCATTCGTACAAATAAAGGGATTGTATTTTAAAACTGTCCTTTTTTCGAGGACAAAGTAGCTAATTCAACGGAAATTTAAGTGGATTTACAAAAACATATGTTGAAAACTTTTAAAACAACGATTTTCATTCCTTTTTAGCGTATACATACTTCATTTATAACTTAAAATGTTTTAAACTTAATTAACATGTTAAAATAAATAACAAAAGCAATATTAACCTAAAAAATAATTGCACTCTAACGTATTCTGTTTTACTATTTTCAGGGCCCTGCTGTATATATTATTAGAAGATTTCTTAGCTAATTTCGGAATGGATGGTAAAGCATGTTTATTGCGAGCAATTTGCGAAGTACATGGTCATACGTCACTAAGACGGTTTGGACTTTTAGGAGAAGTCGTTCAATTATTTTTCACGTAAGATAAAAAGTTTATTAAATAAAATATCAACAAATTCATTTGTAAATTTTATAAAACCATATAAATACAATATCATTAAATTTTTAATAAAATATTAAAGTTCTTACTGAAATGTTAATTTTTTATTATTTAATGAAAATAATATATTATTATAATTTTACTTTAGGTTATAACTAGCATAACTACTAACGTCATTAGGGATTGTGTTGCTTGCTAGCTAATTATATGTTTTTCAGACCCTAGAGCCGGAAATTAGACCCAAAACGTTCGGTAAATCAGATAATGGCCGTAATGGTTGAGCCACAGGGTTTCAAAATAAAATTAATCTATTTCAAATTTATTACAATAACTGATTATAAGTGAATTGTTATCAATAATGCAAAGTTCGTTATTGTACAACATAGACGAAAAATAATCACGACTCGAATTTCTTAATATATATATATATATATATATATATATATATATATATATATATTATATGAGTAAGTAATTACACACGTAATTTAACGACGAAGATGAAATGAAAAAATAATAACGTAAAACCCACGAATTAAGCCTTATACTATACAGATTAAAATTCATAAAATTGGACACTGTACCAATTGGTCAGTCAGTCATTAGTGTAGTTTGCTTATTTATTTTATAAGATCTTTGTGCATTCATATTTAATAATTCGCATAAGCATCACTACATTCAATCTTATTAATTATAATTACCTTATGGATGATAATTATCTTTAGGTAATCTTTTAATTTTTAGGTAATTACATTATGGTAATAACCTTATGAATTATAATTGCCTTATTAATTTTATGAAAATTATTGATTGATTAGAATGATAATTAGATACTTACAGATCTCTAGTTGAGCTTTCTTAAAGCTTTCAAGGTAAATAGGCAACTGCATCCTCTGTAATGAGAATATCTGTAGCTTGTTACATCCAAACTGTCAGTACAGAATGTGATATGTAAAAAAAAAATGATGACGAGATAAAATTGAGAAGCTGTTAATTAGTTCGGCTGTGCCTCGAACAACAAACCTCCCGTAAGGCTAACTATCTGCGCTATTCCAAAACACTAAAACGTGTTTTATAATACGAATAGATTCGATTTATATGAAATTTTATTAATGAAAAATGCACCTAAATATCTCAAGCTAGATTAAGAATTAATGTTGACAGACTTACAAGCGGAGAAATAAGACAGACAATTCAGAGAACAAGATAAGAGTTTATTTTTGTCACCCATTTTTTAATTTATGCATGGACGTTGCCGCACAGAAAATACGAAAGGCTAATAAATATGATTATATATTCAAATAATATTCCCTTAATTATTGGTTCGCAGATAATCATGTAATCTTGCCCGATTCAAAGAATAATTTATCGAGTGCTATGTTCAGTTTAATTACATTAAGACCGCAATTTACGATTTTGTAGCATATGAAAAATGCCATGCTTGACAGGGATTCGAATCCAGGACCTCCGGATGAAAATCTGGCACGTTACCACTACGCCACGTAGATTAGTTATGTGAACTCTTCAGTTATGTGGATTTTAGTTATGTGAACTCTCGCTTCCAAATGAGGATCTTTTTTTGTGAAATTGGATGATTATCTTTAAGGAATCGTGAAAGGAATGATGAAATGAAAATATCTGGAGAATGTAATAAAATATTTAACTATCAAATGATCGAATTGACTAAAAGAATCCTGTAGAAAGGATTCTAACAGTGTAGCTATCTAACAGTGTACGAAAAAAGATTTTAGTGAATTATGAAACGTCTGAAAGAGGACAAGTGGAGCCAACCGAAAGTAGAAGGAACTGGTAGAATCTTGAATATTCTATTAAAGGCTAGTGAACGAGTTTCTGTAGCTTAAACTATTTATTAATGATGATGATGATAACCAACTAATTTAGAAACCAATAATCTGATCACTATACCAACTGCCTAGCCATTAGTATAGTTGGTTATATATATTTTTTTTAATCAAAAAAAAATTTCTAATTCTTACTTTCATTGAATAAGAATAGAAAAAAATCCATTTCAAATTTCTTATTCGAATTCTAATGGATATTTTATTACAAGAATTATAAAAAAATTAAATATCAACGATAAATTAAATATAGTTATACAAAATGCTGGACGAAAAGAAGAAAATAATTTTTACTTCGACAACTCTTATTGTATTAATAATTTAAATGTCATAACTATTAAATAATTAATTAAATCGTGGATAAATAAATGAAATGTTAAACAGGAAAGGTATTTTGAAGTATTATTTTAATAAACAGAACTACAATAATATAAATGAAAAATAAGTCAATAACAATAAAATAAAATTAATTAAATATCTTTCATTTACCAGGAAATTCATTCAATTATATAAATATTTAAACTTTTAATTAAAAACATTATATTCGAGGAAGTAATGTTTTTGAACTGATCTTTTCTGCGTGAGTTTAGTAAATAATTTATATACCCGAGTTAGTAAATGGTGAATAAATTTTGTCATATTGGAAAACTTAATGAAAAAAAAAAAAAAAAAAATTAAATGTCTTCTCAATTTAATATATAGTAAACTGTTTTTTTTTTAAATGACGAGCATCGACTGCTTTTGGTCATTTTTTCTAGCGTGTGAAAAAGCCGTGCCTTTTCATACGCTAGAAGTACCTTTCATACGCTGTAGCGTATGAAAAATGCCATGTTTGACCGGGATTCGAACCCAGTGTCTCGGGATGAAAGGCTGAGATGGTATCACTCCGCCACGGAGATCGGCGGAGTAAACCTTAAAACGCTTGTAAATAGAGTAACTCAAGGAACAGTTATAAATTAATTAATTTGTGTTCATTTCTCATTAACCTCATAAATTATAATCATGCATATATTTTATTAAATCTATACGTTAAACCAAAATCGTTAATAGAATATAACATCATAATCTAGTAGAACATTCTTTACGCCACCAGATGGCTGTCTCCATCCGTTTGTCTCAAGCCTTCTTCTTCATCCCCTTATGGTTTTTAATCTCATTTATTAATTTTATTCTTCTTTTTCTTCACTTCTTTTTTTCTTTCTATTCCTTTTTGTTTGGAAAACACTGAATGATGACTGTTAAAAAACTATATTCATTAAATCGTGATTTTTTAAAAATCTATTTATACATTATTTTACGTATCCAAAAAGAAAAATAAACAAGTTTATTGAAAATGAGTGAAACGTTAAGCATTTTATTTCGTACAGAGAAAGGTTTTGTTGTGTAAAATAGTAGAATATTGAAGTGGAAAAATTTAGGCGTTAGATTTAATAAAACGTACAGAATGAAATATCATCTAACGCTTAACTGTTGAGTCAAGAGGGGAACTGTTGTGACGTGAAGAGTTAAACTCGTAAAGAAAACAACGGAGAACATATACTAATGGCTCTGGGATTAAAATTACTACTCTAAGACGCCAAAATTTTATGAAAAATTAAACGATGAAGGGTTTAATTTTTCATAAAAACTTACGTCGTTCCGTCTAAGAGACTTCGCAGAAAAATTTTATAAAAATCGAGAAACACGTTTGGTCGTAACTGCCTCACGAAACAAAGAAACCAATGATGTGTCAAACGTCAAGTTAAGAGACGACGTCGCTTCGCTCATCAGTACATTTTTTGTTAATCGATTTCCAGAACTCGACCGTTCAAAAACTTTTACAATATTATTAAAATCTGAATATCATTGACAGTTGTAATAAAAATACTGTTGCCATAAACGGTCCATTTTAAAACTTTATCGGTTTAATTTAAAAATGTGACGAATAATTAAAATAATTTATTATATAGTAACACAAATTTAATAAAAACTTCTAAAACACGTACAAAGGAAAACGACTACTTTTACTTGTAAAATCGATATCTTTCTATAACAAATAAAATAAATGCCTAAGAAAAGCAACTAAATATAAATTAAATGATAATAGAAGTAAGCAAAAAAAAAAAACTACAACAGAAAATAGAAAAATTACTAAATAAATGTGTTAATTTGCCTTCTCATAACAGCATATTCATATTGACAACAGCGCGCGTTACTTTAGAAACTGTATACATATTTAAATATTGGTTTTCAGCGTGGTACTACAGTTACATGGTTACACTACCTCTAACAGCTAATTTTAATAATATTACAAGTATAAACTATTACAACTAGAATATATAAATGGAGAAATGAGCTGCAAGAAAGAAGTCAACAATATTATAAGTAGATTATAATCAACATTTTTTTTTTTTAAAGAAAGTTACTTCAAATCAAAATAAGTCTAACTACATAAATCTATAATTAGAAATAATTAATCACTCCTAAATGAATTTTATATAACCTACTATTCAGCATAGAATATAGAAAGATAATGACGCCCAAAATTAAAGTTTACTGCAGAAAATATGTAAGACTCCGCAGGTAAAATAAGGTTAATAAGGTTATCTTTTGCATCATTTTACAAAAAATAATATCTTTCTTTAAATAATATTTCACTATAATTTATTGGTAATTTTATATATATTTATTTCTGTTTTATTTTACAGAGCAAGCAAATCACCGTATTCAGAATTGTTAGAAGAATATATAGAGGCCGAAAAAGCCGGTAGAGATGATGGTGATTGTTGGCGTTATTATAAAAACTGCCCTAAATCATTATTTAGAACTACGCATAACAAATATACGTAAGTTATGTACAAAAATAAAATTATTTCATACTTGCAAATTAAACTGCACTAATTAAATTAATTAAAAGTTTCACTTCCTTACCTTGAAATTATAAATAATTAGTAGATGGATTCTATTAATTTTTATTAATTCAAGTTTGAACAACCCGAAAAAATAAATACATATAAATTATAAACGTTAATTACATCCCAAGAAAAATATATTCTACGTATACACATAATTGTTATTGCAGTATAATGCATTCATCTTGCCATTCATTACAGCACCAACGCTACCAGTGAGCAGTGAGCATATACCACGAGTATTATGTTTCTTCCCATTCAGTACTCTGAAACCATCATTTTTTTTCATTTAAACGGGCAATAAGGTTTATTTTTCTTTTAATATTAATCTGGTCAATACAGCAATTTTTAAAAAGATTGGACGATAATTTACTACACAAAATATTATAAAGCAACCGCTTATAATGCAAATAGAAAATATGTCACATGCTAGCAGATGTTATAAGTATGACTGGCTAAGCTATATGCGTTTACAGTTAAAAACGTTTAGAGCAATAAATTTTATATTAAATTAATAATTCGATGTTGATTTTTTTTTAGTTTTCGTTGAAAGTAGTAGTAGTCTTTGTTATTATCAAGCCGACTAATTTTTATTCATCGTTAGGTTTTGAAAGACGTAAGCATAACGAAAATATTTCAGTAATTACAAAGATATTTATACACCTTAAAAAAAATACATTATAACTAAATTTCTGACTTCTCACTCTTTCACTCGGAAGGTCTCCGAATCTCGCTCAGGCTTATCGTATTTCATACACTACAAACTTCATCTATCATAAACTAATCTAATTACGGGTAAACCTTTTGTTTCTTTAAAAATAAAAAATAATTAAACGTAAAAAATGTACAGATGATAATAATAAGATAAGAAATTTAAAAAAAAAACTGTACCGTAACAGAAAAAAATTATAAAATAAATCAAAGGTTGAAAGAAAAGAAGTCAGAAAGGAATATAAAATGATACAAAAGATTCAATTTCGGTTTGTTAAAAGAAACGAAACATTTTTGATAATGGAGCATCTGATAAAAGTAAAAAAATAAAATATGTTGTATTAAAATTTTTACTAAATTGGACGAGTTATGATTATTTTCTTAAAGTAGAAATTTATCTTTTTGTAAGGAAGGTAAAATGGGGTTTTAATAAAGCACCACACGTTAAATTCTATAAATATAGATTAAACGCATTACATATAACATATACTAATAAAAATTGTATATATCTTTTTTCAACTGACATAAAAAAACACAAGTTACTCACGCTGTACGTAAATTATTATTATTATTCAAGATATAATTTTTATTGAATAACTTCAATCGGTCGTCTTTATTATTTTGTAGACTAGATCTCTTGTTCTTCCTTAAAAAATTTCTTTCAGTTATAAATGGAAATAAAAAAACTGTTTGCAATGACAAATTGTACTGACAATATATATGTAATTTAAAGAAATTTTTGTACTTATCATAATTATTGTTTACTACCGAATTTTTCTTGTATTATGAGATTAACATGCTAATATTCAAAAGGTTTTCACACGAAAAATCAGGAAATTTATAATTAGCACGCTCTAAATGTATAAAGTAAATTTGAAAAACACTTTTGACTATTTCCTATGATTGTACGTGTATAAACTTAAGATAACAAAAATCATTCCAAACAACCTTCGATTACGTTCAGTAGTAGTCTACTTACATCACTTCTCTATATTCATTTCTTATTTTTATCATACGGCAGGATTATTGTCTCTGACTTTCTTGAAAAACACATTTTTTTATACGAGCAACGTTTATTATAATAAGCCTACTCTACAAAAAAAAAAAAAAAAAAAAAATAGAAATAAAAATAAATAAAATAAACATAAAAAAGTAGAAACTTTTGAATGCACTATTATTAAGAGTTAATAAGTTGTTTGATATTAACGGCACTGATTTCAAAAATTAGATATTCAAAGACAAATTATTTATTTTTGTAATATGTACCTCTCAATCCATTCAACTAGTGAACATCCCAACCCCGTAGGGGAAAACACCCGTTTTGTGACGCTTCCGGTCGCCACACCACCCCTCTCGTTCCTAGCCCTGATCAACTTACAATCCCTGATCCCTGATCAACAATAAGCAATCCCCCCTCTCACGGCCCAATGACATAAGGATGATAAATATGAAATGTGTATGAGGTGTAGACCACCTGTACACACTCAGGCCGATCATTCCTGAAACATGTGGTTAGTTGAACCCCAACCACCAAAGTACACCGATATCCACCGTCAAGTAATCAAATATATAAAAAAGCAACTAATCTTTACCAGGATTTTTCCAGAACTTCAGAATCTCCGACTTCAAAATTCAGGTGTTTAACGATTCAGGTGTTTAACGGTTTGCTACGGCGATTGCACTGTTGCTATGACGATTGATTACTGTCACTAGACTAGGACAGAGCTTAAAAAAAAATTTAAAGCAACTTTTTTTTGTATCACAATTCGTTCATTTACAATCGGTTCCAAAAAGGAACCATAAATAAATAGTTTTTTAATAAGCACTTGATAGGAGGTTTCCAATAAATCCCCTCAATTAACCATAGTTACATAAGAAAATAGTTCATTTATATAATTGTACTTGCACAGATTTACTCCATAAAAGTACGAAAGTCTGTAAAACCCTTACAAATAACAAAAAGCAAATAATTACAAGAGAAAGGAAAAAACATAATTAATTAGTATATGAAAGGAAATTAGGTTCTTCATCAAGGCACAGAGAAGAAGCTCAATCACTTAAAGAATGTCGTCCCAGCCCAAGAGTCAGTCAGATTCCTCCAGGTCCAGCAAGTGAAGGCGTCTGAATCGCCAGATACCCTGGTTCTAGGAGATTCAGTGCTAATAAGTTACCCTTGTCTGTAATGTGAATCGAACGGACAGAAGGAAAAATTTTAATTTCCTCGTGGACATAAGGCAGGAAATTTCAGATGTTATGAGTTTCTCCTTTCCGTTCAAACCGAAGCGCCTCTATAATGATTCTCGATAACTTATATCTGGAAGCGTTGTATAACCTCAATGTTGTTCGCCGTACCCTACGTTCAAATGGGTTTCAGACCCTATTTGTTGGATTGCGTCAAATGTGAATTCCTGTTTAGTAACCAATAAAGCTAAAACATAGGGCTTAAAGAACTTTAAAAGAAAAATTGAAAGGTTTTTCTTTTACTTTTTAATATACGATCAGATATCCATTTTAAAGCCTATTTTAGATAGATGTGGAGTAATTTTCTCTAGAAATATCCAAAATGGTATCCGTATTTACATAATTGAATGCCATTTATGTTCATTACTATAACATACGAAGGAAATTAAAAACGATTAAATTACCTAAAATGATAGTTAATTAACATAAAGAAATAAATTTCGAAATACTTATTACTTTTAAGTCTAAAAATAAAATTATAAATTAGATTACTGTTAGTGAGAAAATACTAATTATTTCAAGTTTTAATGATTCCAGTGTTCTGTATATTCGTATAATAATTTAGGAAATCATACAGATTTAAAATAAAAACTAATTCATTGAGTTATACTAATTAGGAATTGTTCACAAGCAAAGCTAAGCATTTAGAATCATTAGGAAGATGTTACCGTTACGTGAATTAAATTTATATTCATCTTCTACCTAAAAATACTGAAGGAAAATACACAACTACTGGTAAATAATAAATTAAACTGTAGATTTTTTAAATATTTAATACTAATAGAAATTTATGTTTCTTTAATGAAGAAAAATGATCTTTATTTTAAAATTTTTAATTAAATTACAATAAAAGATGTACTAAAAAAAATCATGAATTTTAGCCGTATTTTTTAGTTTCTATAGCAAAACGGAAAAGGAGAAAAAATAAACTGAACAAATAAATGAAAGATTTTTATTAAAAATAAAATGATTATTTTTTTGCAGAGATGACGGATCGTTTCATGAAGATAATGAAGTTGAAGAGGATGAAATAAGCGAGAAAGATCTTAAAGACGTCGAAAATGATGTTCGTAAATCAAGCACTTCAAAGGTTAACTTCAAGACATCTGATATCGGTGTAAAAATGTAATCAGCATTTTTTAAATAAATAATGAAAAATAATTCACCCGATTAAGAAAAAAGAATTATACATTTATGGTTATTTAACTTATGAAAAATTGTTATTATCTATATATAAATTTATATATATATATATATTTAGTAAATCAGTTGGAAGGTATTTGCTTAATAATAATTTATTATTACATAATAAAGGATAATGGATTTTAAGAATTCCATTTTCTAACATTTTACTAAAAATATTACGGAGTGGCCAAAAGATTTATTCGAAATGCTTTATTGAATTGATGTGCTAACTAATTAAAATAGATGAAATTACTAAATCTGTATAATATTTGAGATTTATAAAAAATGTGGTAATGGCATTATAATTAAGGTTAGGGAAATTTAAATCATCATTTGCTTTGGGTAAATCAAAATATTCGATAATATTTAGGGTCTAATACACACACGCATTTTTCTCTTCTTTTATTAAAAAAAAAGATTTTTCGGGTAATGGTAGGGACAGGATTATAAACTTAGGGAAATATCATAAAGATTTACTATGCGTCTTCAATCTCGATAACTTTTGGCCACATAAAATAGTACTAATATTAATACGTATAAATGATATCAAAACCAACTAATTAATACTTATAATTATTACTTAATACTTAACTATTAACTTAACTAATTACTTACTTAATATTTAACTTATTTTTATTTTTCCTGAAAATAAAAACATGGCATAACTTAAAACTAATTTAAATCAAGCTTATCATATTATAGACTACGTTGCAGGTAACTCAATTGATTAATCATAATCTTAATCAAAAGACATTCGGAAGAAATAAAATAAAAATAGTAATTTAAAAAATCCAAAATAGAGAAATATTTATAAACGATATGGTATATAAACCTAAAGAATTCTTCATCAGAATTAATTTATAATTATAATAAAAGATAATTTTATTATATATTTTAAAATTCTATTATCTAATTAAACTTTTAATTTATATTTCAAGAATTCATCGGAGAAGTTAGTAAAATTGTCAAAAATTATATTTAGGAATTCAATATTTCCTTCTTATTTACCTACAATTTATTACTATTGTTGGAAGGTACTTTGATATATTTATCGGTTTCACTACGCTCTTCAATTTTTATAAAAGAAATATTAAAATTATTTCAGTAGCTTACATAAACGTAAAAATGCAATTTTCTGATAGAAAATCTCATATTTGATTGCTAATTTGTTTAATAAAAAGAGACGTAAACCTAAAAAATATAAAGATAAGAAATAATTTAAAATGCGACTAAATATAACGTTAAACAGAAAATGGCTTATACAATGAAGTTTAGAATAAAGAAGTTTGAGGCAGAAAGTGTTGTAAAAAATTGGGTTTCGGTTATATAAAAGGTTTGTTTAAATTCATACAAAGGAAAAGTGGAAAGGGTAAAAAGTTGGTAAAAGACTTTAAAGTTTTTATCCTTCCCAGTTTTTTAAAGGATGAAGCTATTGAACGGAAATGTAGAATGTAATACATTGTGATCAAACATACGGAATGGAGGATGATATTAAAGGAAATTGATAAGTTATGATTAAATATACAAAATATCTGGTGTCACACTAAAATAATGATTTTAGTACAAATAAAATTAAACGTTTTGTACATAGAATAAAAATAAAAATATTAGCACTAGTAATATTCTAGAAAGAAAATGGTATAAGATATTCTACAGTAAAATGTAATACTACAATCAATAAATAACGTGGGTCTATTGTATATAAATTATCATAAAGTACATACATATATGTAGATAAGCAACCCTTCCGACTGCATACAAATAGGCAATTTAAAAAAGAAAAACGGTTAAAAGGAACTTTATATTAAAGTGAAGTGATTTTACTCGATGGGGGACAAAACAATAACAGTGAATTTTACTATAATGTAGTCAAAATAGAATTAAATAAACACTAGAAAAGCAAATAGACAATTTCATCATAGTGCAGATGAAATTACTTATTAGCCTAAGAAAAATCCGTGAATTATTGGTGATAAATACACAATAAACTGCCATATTACGAACAGTGTAAAAATGAAACATAGTTGTTTTTATTCATCAATAGTTCATAGTAAAATAATCATATTTAGATATAATATTATATTAATAACAATTATAATGTAGGATTGTAATGTATAAATATATGTTATTCTTATTTATTTATAATTTATTAGTAATTTTTTTTTGATATTAGCTTTTAAAAAAATAAATTACGAAGGTTATCTATCTTGAAAACGAATAGGTACGATCAATTTGCCGGCCTCCGTTGCGCCGAGTAGTAGCGTCTCGGCCTTTCATCCGGGGGTCCCACGTTCGAATCCTGGTCAAAGATAGCATTTTTACACAGGCTAATTAATTTTATTTGATCTGATTTTTATTGTTATGCTTTTCACGTAACGAGAGTGTCTCCCTTTAATATCGGCCAAAACTGATCGTATTATTTTACCTGTATACGGATATCAAAAAACGCAAACTTACAAATAAATATTTAGTTGAATTCAAAATGAGAGAATAAAATTTAAGCGTAAAAACGAATAAAACAAGAATAAATAAAGCAATTAATAAAAATAATTATTAAAAAAAAAATAATAAAACTGGAACCGGCATCAAAATTGCGCTAAAAAGTAAGACATAATTTCGTCCAATACTTAATTCCTTTTATACTTTTTTAGAATCGACGACATGATCATACTCGTGTAGTATGGACCTATAGATGACATATTTAAAAATACATAAGAATCTGCAAACGGAAAAGCTATCAAAGCACATAAATATAAACTCCATTGGTGTAATGTCGGTACTGGTTTTTATGAAATATACATATATAGTATTACAGTACAAATTTATATTATATCTAGAAATTAATTCTGTAGAAATTAATTCGGGGGCAGGCGCCGATTCAGAAAAGGGGTATTTTCTGTTTCTCCCCCTACAATGGTTTCTTTACGTTACGTATTACATTAATCAGTGGGTATTTGGAGGTATTTGCAGAGATTATATATATAATATAACCAAACTTAGTCTACACTCACTTCGCTCGCTAACCTTCGCTTACTAGTAAAGGTTAGCGAGCGAAGTGACCGTAGGTTAAGTTTGGTTAGATATTTATAATTTTAAGCATATGGGATATACTGGATCCGTCTGAGGTACATTGACACAAGATTGAATAAAAGCGAGAGTAGAAATAAAAAAATACGTTAGCGAGCGTTAAGTTTGCTTAGAATTTTATAGTTTGTCTGCAAATACCCACTGATTTAGAAGAAAAAATATAAAAGGTAACGAAATAAAACCATTGTGGCGGAAAACAGAAAAGGCTCCAAAAAAATGTCTAAGGAATTAAGTATTTGAAGGAAATTATTTCTAAATTTTTAGCGAATTTTGATGTCGGTTCCATTTATTAAAAAAAAAAAATTATTTCATAATTTTCTGTGTCTGATTAATAATAGTAAGTAATTCGGCGGAATTAATGTGCTCAACATCACGGTAACTCCGTGAAAAGCAGCTGCGTCGATTGCAAAAAGATTTATTTCAATCGAATTAATAGGAAAAAAGTTATGCGCGATCAAAAATAAAAACAAATATACGGGTCAAATATAAAATTTATTACCTTCTTTTTTGAAGTAAATTAAAAAGTTTTGTCCGGTATAAAAATTAAATAAAATTTTACTCCTAACAAAATTCGATTTTGTGCGGATGATATTTAAGCGATAACTTTTTTCTGTAAGTGTAGAAGATCAAAACTAACATATAAATAAAATTATTAGTTCTACGAAAATTTAATACTCATTTTAATCAATTATTCATCACTTATAACTACGATCAATCTCAAACAAAAGAAGGATTACAAGTAATAATGCAATGCACCTACTTTAATACGTGCTGATTACGGTAATTAAATCTGATATAAAAAGTATGTAAATAAATGGAAGCTAAAATCAAGAAAATAGTGATTTAATAAATAATAAAAGGAACTTTAAATCAAAATATTTTAGCCAAATTATATTTAAAATATATTCATATCGATGTATGTTATTTATTATATAGGCTGTAAACATATATAATTAAATTATTTATTACAATTAAGTATTTATTTAATCATTCATATACATAAAATGTAAATTATTTATAATGTAATTTTAACAATGTATGCGTGTGCAAAAATATAAATATATATGTTGAAAGGACTAGTCACCAATAACGTTACCTGGAAACTTTGGATTAATCCACTCGATTATCTTTATAAACAGAATTCAACATTATAATCTATTTTAATTTTTCAAATTTTGGAATAATACTCGTAATAATAACAAGAACTTATATTTCATTTTTTATACCACGTAAATAAAATCTACATTTTAAAATTAGGTAGATTTTTTTTATTATTTAAAATCTATACCGAATTTAGATAAAAAGTTATTTTTAGTTATACCTAAATGTAACGAGTAAATAATTTGCAGCTTCCTTGTAACTTTAATAATAACAAAACGTGAACAGAAAATTGGTTTCAATTAAAAAATAAAAAAAAATCGTTTTTGTGGTAATTAATAGCTATAATTGTATGGAATTAAGTCGACATATATCACTTAAATTCCAAGAGTTTGGTCCGGTAGCGGGCCGACTAAAAAAATTTATAATTGCATGTATAATAATAATGATGTCTTGAAAATGTCGACGTTTTTAGTGCCTTCACTATTGTACTAGATACGATACAGTTGCTCTACCTTTGACATCTGATGATAAACGTTTCATCATACAGAATTCAGAAAAAGCCAGTTTCCTATATATATTTACTTCTTATAATTGGGTTCTGGAGTCACGTAAAAAAAAAATCGATTCCCAACAAATCTCTTTTGGTGTATGTTTTCAAAGGTTTCTTTAATTTCAAAGGTTTACAGCGGGTGTTTGTTTTAAAGCATAACTGAAAAACTGAAACCCAATGTAAAAAAAAAAATAATATAATATATTTAATGCGATTAGTTAAAAATATTACAATTTTTGTGCAAAATAATATTAACATCAAAATTTTTAAAAATAAATGTTGAAAGTCTCCTCCCTACTTTCATCAATGCAAGTCTTATCCTTTTTTTTCATATTCCGTGCAATCTTTAAAAGTGTATTCTTCCCATTTCTCATAATTCTTAAGTTATGTTGGCTTTCCGTTCTTCAATCTTGTATGGATTATTTCTTAATACACAACTTTTTAGATATCCCTAGAGAAAAAAATCATCAGGAGAAAAATCAGGTGACCTAGCTGTCTACAAGCCAGTAGATACTACTCTTCCACTAAAGAAATTTCTCAAAAGGTCCATTGTTACTCTTGCCATGCAGCCCCAACTTGTTGAAATTACGAATCTCTCTCATTTAATTCCAGATTTTTAATAAATTCCGTTACAATTTCTTGTTAGACGTCTGCGTGAAGAGTGTTTTCAAAGAATATGGGGCCAATTATTACCGCCTCGAAATTGTACACCAAACACCAAATGGATGATATGAGGATTGCAGGAATTCCAGTAGCGATCATTTCGACTACTAACGTAACCATTCAAAATAAATTAAGCAACATCTGTAAAAAGTACATTATCCAACACTTTAATGCTCTCCAAAAAAAAAACTGATTAAACCACGACAGTAATGAAGCAAGCAGCATAATCAAATACGTGTAATCATGTGATACATGAATTTGGTATGTCTTTAAGTTAGGAAGCCGGGCTCTGTTTTCAAAGCACTATAGTCCTTTTTGTTGCGCAAATTTTTCGTTATGATTTGTTAGGTGTGTTTAAAAAGCTTACTGTACTTCTGCCAATGTTTCGTCATTAAGTAGTGAACGTTTCAGGTTGTCTCTGATTGCAAACAGAACCAATATTTCTTTATCAAACGATGAATTGAAGATTTATTTAACTGCATTATTGCCCAGGAACTGCAACTGAAAAGCTTCTTGGTTCAAAGCAATGGATTTAATTGTTACATAATTTTCTACAATAAAAACCCATTCTTCCGTATTAAAAACGGTTTCTCCTTAATAAAAAACACAAACAAAAATAACTAACTGTTCACAAAAAAGAAATAGAAAATTATATTAGCTGATTATAAAACAACATTTTTCCCGTCTTATTAGGTAATGCTGCCAACTTCTTCATCCGAAATTATTGTATTAACTTTTCTAAAAAGTATTTTGCATCGGTTGCGTTTTAAAACAAACAACCAGTAAATACATATATATATATAAAGTTTATCATTCTGCGTATTTGTACAATGTAATCAGATAGCCTACACAAATACTGTAAATTTTTGTATTATTATTATTATTTTTGTAATATTTATGAAAATATTTATCACCATAGCCTCTAATTATTGAAACACTTTTATATTATTCATTATCCGTTTTCATTACTGAGGAAAGAGTATATTTCTTCATTCAACTTTTTGGTCCTACAACTTCCAAATCACTTCTTTTTTTTTAGAAAATATTGTAGGAATGACAATGCTGAAGATATTTTTTTTTTTAAATTTGACATTTTCAATGATACTAAACGAATGATATCTGCGTGAAATACCTAAAATCTTAATACTATAGGATATTTCCTGTTTTTTCTTTCCTTTTTTTAATATAAATATATATTTCAGTTAAAAATTAGTGATAAAATGAATTTAAAACTCTAAATATTTACATCTTTTTATTTAAATCCTTCACTCAGTTTTTAATCTGATTTTAAAGTCGTATAATCGCCGGTATTTTACAAAATATTTTAATCATATTTTTTGTTAATAGTTATCACAAAAATTATATTTATGTTGTTTATTGCTATCAATAAATAAGAAAGGTTTACCTAACAAGTCCATTTAAATATTAATAGTAGTCGAAGGAACTATTATTTTGGTGATATACCGCTTAAATCAATTAAATAATATTATATATATATATATATATATATATATAAATGTATAAATTTTAAAAGAAATAAAATATATATAAATATATTAGTTTCATTTTCTGCTGAAGTTGTTGGCGATAAAAATATAGGCTACTTAATTTACATTATACAGTTAATAATAATTTAAGCCTATCTTATATTTAGCGAAGTTGAGCGTTGGGAAGAAACACATTAATCTTATTCATTTCTGCACCAGTGAGTATCAGTTATATCGATTATTCCCCGATCTAAGCTACTTAAAAAACCTACATAAACTACCACAACTTATTCATGTCTTATACATACGACGTTAGTTCATGGATTTCAGTGCAAAATTTAATTTTCTTTAAAAAATTATAGTAAATAAACATTTTTCTTCTGCTTACAAAATCGATCGACTAAAAGGATATATTTCATTAAAACTTTAATTTTATCATGAAAAAAAATACAATCAAAAGTAAAGTTGCTACTTTCCTTTTTGTTTTGTTATTTGCTAGATTTTCCGATGAAAATCACACATTAAAACTTAGATTTATTTTACATCCTTTTTCTGTGTAAGTTTTCCTAAACCCGTTAATTCTTCACTATTTCTATTTATCTGTATAATTTACCGAATAGTTCAATAAAGACTATTAACATATTTTTAAATTGTTTCAGTATCATAATTATTCTTCTTGAATCTTATTTAACTAACTTTTATTTCATTTAGAATATGAAAATTAAAATTTACATCGGTTACAAATTTCTAATAGGTTAATTAAACGCGTTTTAAATATTTCAAAACAGAATTTTCAAATTTTTGGGATATAGTTGGATCATATTCTCAAAGCGTCTTTTTTTATCGTTAAAAATATATTTTAGTTTTGTAAGTAAATTTATGAGGTTCTAATCAATAAAAAATATATGTATATCGCATAAAATATTTAGATTAATTATAAATATTATTTTACTTTTAAAAATACCAGCTGCAAATTACTACTGATTTCTTGCTTCCAGTAGTTGTAATTTTTTTTTATCATTAACTTAATGAGATATATTTATGAATTATTGGTTTTTTACGGGTATAAGGATTGGTTTATTAAATGTTAACGTTGATTACTTAATTTATTTAAATAAAATAGGTTCTGTAGATCTCCAATTATTCACTTATTCTGGAAATGTAAATTTGAATAAACTTTGATGTTACAGTAAATTACATAAATAATTAACAATGAATCTATAATAAAACTTTTATTTTATTACGAACATATTTTTTTCTTTAAATCCGTACAGCTAGCTTGTTATAAATACTATTGAAATGAATGGCAAAAGTCATAAAATACTATAAAAACATATAATTTTACGAAGAAATTTATGAAAAGGTGAATTATTCGTAGTAACCAGATATTATTGACGATTGGAATTTTACAGAATCTAATGAATGTATGATGTTTAATATTCTTTATTAATTAACCATAATAATAGTAATTACATAATTGTATTAGATAATTACATAACTATATAAAACAATTATACATATTATTAATTTGTAAATAGTAAGCAAAACTTATTTATTTATTCAATATATTATTTATTTATTTTATTTATTGTAATGTTAATATACATTATCAAATAATTTAAGGATGTTGAAAATAAAAGTGATTATGTATTTTCTTCTATCTTTTTTTCATTTAATCTATTTAATCTAAAAATAAGAATAAATTAAAATTGACTGATCTGAGGTTTTTCACACAATGTTGTTATTTTGATCGATTGATTCTTTTAACTCCAATGATTTTAAAGATCTTGTTTCAAAATCCGATTGAAAGTTGAATCTTTTATTAGGGTAATGAGTAAAGACGAATTGTAATCTGTAGTCTATAAATCGCCCGGTTGAACGGTTTGTTAACTAGAAGGTGGTCAGGAACAGTATCAAGATACCATTAGCGTTAAATGTAACAGCTTAGTCAAGCCTCAAACCTCTCACCCAAGATGGTACATTCTTAACTATCTGGCCGTTCCGATTAAAAAGATAAACGTAATAAAATTATTGTCGTTATTTATAAAAGCGACAATCTTTGAAATGAATGTGACGTCAGTGGTTCTGAGTAGTGTAAACATCACTTAAAACAACTTAAGAATAAATATTTTCAGCCAAGTATGATCTTAAAACCAGACTGTTTTGGATTAATAAGCTATTAGGAATATATTCATGGATTACCAGTTACAAACAGATTTTCAAACGGATATTTTAATATAATTTCTTTTGCAAGTCAAACTCATACCAATTACTTACAATCTTCAAAAAATATATATATTTTTTTCTTATTTTCAGTATATGAAAAAAAAAACATTTCATACAAAATAACATACTGGCATGAATCGCAGATTAATAATGTTACTGAAAACAAAAAAATAAAAGTCACCTTATTATCACAAAAATCAATCAAAGAAAACGCAATTTCAAAATGTATTGAAAACCAATAAAGACTGATGAAACATCTCAAACCAACTCTCTCTCACTAAAATAATACAACTTTTAGAATCGTAAATCACGGACCACTAAATACAGCAATGTCAAGAGAAGTTCACGATGATAAACTCAATACTGTAAAATCACATATAATTCGGAACGAAGTTAAATTGAAAATAAGCGAAAAAAAGATTGGGCTATAATATAAATAAATTTCTAATCTTGTTGCCAACAAATCAGAAAATCGATTGAAATGAGAACTATGTATTAGTATTATTAACTAATATTTTTTATAACTTTATTTAAATTAAATATTAATTTCAAAATCGATCAATTATAATGGAGAATCACAACGAAACATAATTTGTAGTACACCTTTTTTATTTAATGAGGAGATTTAATTATTAGCCGGCCTCCGCGGCGCGAGTGGTAGCATCTCGACCTTTCATCCGGAAGTCCCGGGTTCGAATCCCGGTCAAGCATAGCATTTTCGCACACGCTAAAAATCATTCATCTCATCCTCTGAAGCAATACCTAACGGTGGTCCCGGAGGTTTAAAAAAATTATTTAAAATTAATTAAAAAAACTTTTTATTTTCAATTAAAATTAAATTTCAAAATTTTTAAATTCATATAGACTATCGTATCAGTTAATCAAACATTAATAAAAGAAACTACAGTAGCTGTTTAAAATGGCGATACTCATTCAAAATAAAGCAGCCAGGCGTTTTTTCATCGATTAATGGACTCTCAAAGACGTCAGGTTTCTGACGAATACTTTCAATTCCATTTAGAAAGTTTGTGCGCAGTTCTATGGTATCCACGGGGTATCGTATACAAGTGTCTTTAAATGGCCCAATAAGAAAACGTCAGGAGGATTGAGATCGGAAGATCTTGCAAGCCATGCTACTGGTCTCCTCAAGCAATCCATCCATCTGTTTGGATATCCATTAGGCGATCTCGAACTTGTAACCTGTAACGAGCCGGAGCCTATTCAGCATGGACCACATTTTGTTGCGAAAAACAGTTTTATGTTATCACTGCCCGGAAAACAAAATATGAAATATAAATACAAAACCTAATAGAATAACAAAAATTAAAACGAAATAAAAACTTAAGTAGAAATTTAAAAACAAAATCAAAAAAAAAACTAAAATAACAAAAAACATAAAATAAAAAACTTTAGTAAAAAACATAAATAAAAAACACAAACTAAAATATATAACTAATGTACAAAAAAAAGTTGGAAAAACTATTAAAAAGTATGTACTCCGGAGAAACAAAAACAGCTGCTCCAAAACTTTATTGCCCAGGATTTGACGAAAATTCCTGGACAATTTAAATTTACGACGCAAGGTCACATAACACATGCATTCCACAAAAAGGTGGCGCACAGTCAAGTGGCAGTTGCGTCGTATGCATATTACGTATATGCATATTATGTCCTATCCAACATCGGCAGAGGACCACTTCCTCACGACGAATTTTCATGTATGAGGAGTCCCTTGGTAACACACAACCCTTAATGTGCCGGAGTTTGTTATCTACTGTAGTCGTCCAGTCATCTTGCCACTTTGTGCGAAGAGTGAGCTTCACATAATTAATAAAGCGGATGTAGATTACGAGTGGATGATGAATATAAAGAGAGAGAAAATTTGAAAACTGGAGAACGTGTACACAAATTAAGGTCAGAAGAATTATATCAAACCAAAGGGCGATTAAATGGTTGCCAATAAAAATCAAATAAACGAAATGATGATCAACTCCGACTTAAAAAGAATATTGTCCGATAATATCGGAGAAGTAATGAATTAAAAGATGAGAATTTTTTGCAATTTATTAAAGATCGGGCTTCTATGCCTCAGTGTATATGTTGTTCTTGTGAGGGTCTATTTTTCAATCACTCTATAGTTAACTTTAATGTAGATAAAATGAAACTAGAAAATCCAAAAATAATACGATTATAAATTATAAATTTATTAATATTAAATAATCAGATGTTTCACAAACTCTGTTACATATACACATACGTAATAATTCCTATTAAATTACATATACACATTTTTTAAAGTACATAGAATTTTATTTCATTAATAACTTATGATTTGTTTTTTTATTATTGAATAATTATTTATTGTAAAAGTATTTTTACAATCGCGGGTTAATAATTATTAACAAATCTAAAACATCCAATTAAAAAAATAAATAAATAAAAAAAAAAGGAGATGAAATCTGATTCAAAACGATGATATGCCTTCCCCTTACACGAGTACATCCAAACATTTCATTGATTAAAATTTCATTTGGCTATAACTCTGGAACCAACGAAAATAAGTACCACTTATGATATATCGTTGAATAACTTTCAGTGAGGTCTTATTACTGCAGTTAAGAAAAAGTCCAAAATCCAAAATCTTTTTTGGACACTTTTGGTTCAGTCGATTGCAAACAAAAGGAGGTGCACAACTAGATGTTAACAACAGTCCTAAATCAAAAATTTCAACATACTGCGGCTAATCGTTTTTGAGTTATGCGAGATACTTAAGTACATACATAAACAAATATATATACATATGTACGTACAGACGTCACGCCGAAACTAGTCAAAATAGATTCAGGGATGGTAAAAATGGATAATTTACGTTTAAATCTGAAAACCGAAATTATTCGCTATCACAATACTTCCTTTCCTTCGTAGAAGGAAGTAATAAAAAATAAAATAAGTATAAAAATAAAATTCAAGTTTAGTATACTGTTTTAAAAGTATATATTTTTTTTTTTAAATACAAGAGAAAATTGTTTGAAAAGGAAAAACAGTGCATCAAGAGCAATGGTAATGCCATTGCTATACATACCCAAGATTTTAATTTTAATTTTTTTAAATACGTCGTAAAAATTCAATTTTAGGGTTGATAATTAAAAATTAATTATTTTATTACTCAATGTCTTACTTTTTATTTTATGATAATTTAACTAATACAAATATATTACCATAATTCGGTAATATTGTAATTTATAGTTGAATACTACCAAAAGAAAAAAATTCATTAGTACAAAAATACACGCATTTAAAATAATATATAATAATAACGCAAATAAAACTGCGCGTTTTGAATTGGTGAAATTATAACTTTCTGAAGTGGTCAATAAACAATAAAACTTTGTGGTGGTTTTATCTCTCTTACCCCTCATCTATTTCTTCTTCTCTACTGTTACTTTCTATTCCCTTGCGTTTTATTTTTTTTAGGAGTTACTGTTATACTAAAAGAAAAATTTATATTATGAGCCTGAAATTTAATTATAGGAAAATTTACTTAATTATACGTAGAATACACGATAATTTAAAAAAAATGTAATTAAAACTTTTAACCATAACACAACAGAGTCGTTTAAAAAGTAAAAGGAAATTTTACTTAATTAAAAGAAAAACACTACAGAATGTTTCCCGGAAATAATAAATAAAAAATGTTAAAAAAGTTATATAAGTTAAGTTATTCCTCCCGGAATAGTTTTTTTTTTCAACCATTTCTTGTTGTACGTTTACAGAGAATCTTAATTAAATATTTATAATGAATTTAAAGTGTTATTTTCTTTATTTAAAAATTAATAATTTAGAATTAATATAATGATAATACCAAATAAGTTAAACATTTAAAGAATTGGATATTTTATTTACAGTTCACCCACTAATAAGGAAATTTAAATAACTCAATTATTATCATAAAAAGAATTTCCATTAAAAATTGATCATTTTGAAGGACATTGATTGTAGGTACAATAATTAAGGATGATTAGCAATTTTACGTAAAAGAATGACGTTTTCACAATTGAAATAAGTAATGAAACAATGTTTCTATACGAAAAACACACAGATATACGTACTTACGCGCACACACCTACAGAGGACTACTCGTCTCAAAGCGCTCTATATCCTTTTTACTTCAATTTTCAGCTAAATTCAATTTCCAGAACTTTTTTTTATAACTGTAAGCTTTCGCTTAACCTACTAGTAACATAAGGTCTGTGTCCAAAAGTTCGTTTACAAATTCAATTTTCTATAGTGAAACAAATAATTTTTATATTCAAAGAATATTTGGCGCATCATCAATTACGTTAAATTCGCAGAAAGTTGTAATTGAATTTAAAAAGTAATAAATAAGGTGTTTTTGTATGCAAATAAATAAATTCAATAAACAGGTGAGTTACAAAATATTAACTAAAACAAACCAAATAAAGATATATTTAATACGAAATGCAATTACAACGGAATAACGAAGAAGTTAAGTTCATTTAAAGATTGCATGAAGGAATCATTTGTTACATAATTAAAAACTTCAATTTCAGTAAAATGAAATTCATTATTAAACCTCAATATACGCGATACGAAACATAGACAATTCAATAATTCATCCGTACTAATAACAAAATGGAATTTCGTAATTTAAATACAGCAATTTAATTTGATGCAAATCATAATTAGTGCCAGTATGAATATTTCTTCAGTATATTAATATAACTTCATGAAGAAAATATTGCGTAATTACAATATGAACTGTTAAAACATTACATTCAATTACGCACGCGCGCGCGTGTGTGCTAGTTTGTGTTTGCACCAACCAGAAGCGTCAAAGAAATTGAGGATGTTATAATGATGCGCCGTGATCTTTCTGAACTTAGTTGGAGATTTAAACAATTTTTTACAAAGGACGAGTATAACAATTCATTTGTTCCTAGTAGGCTAGACATGTAGCAAGATCATAACATTAGAGAGACGTTTTGCAGCTAAGATCATTTTTCTAATATTTAAATTTGAAAAAATATTTCCAGAAATAATTATTTATTAACATCCAGTATTTAATTGCTGTATAGTTAATATAATTATTTAATCTACCTTTACAATATACATGAACTAATTCTCATATTTTTACAAATAAATTATTACAATTATATATATATATATTGTCGCCGAAGGACTTCGACGGCACGTAATTCATAACCTTGTGGTGGCCCTGAAAAGAGCCGTTTTTTGCGTTAGCTCTGAGAAGAGCTGTTGGCTCGGGAAGCTGGTCTCTGGAGAAGTCTGAGAGTTGCGGCACGGCCATTGAAGTGTGAGCGGGCTTTATCTCAGCGGCAGTTTGGTCTCCACTACAGCGTGGCAGTGATGGCCCCCAGAGCCCCGTAGTGTCGGCCGTCCTTCGCCGGCCCGGCAGAGGCGGTTCTCCCCGAGCGATTCCACACTGAGCCGGCTCCTGCTGATGAGTCCGCCGGGGCCAGCGCGATTTAAGCCCAGCGTACTGGAGCTGAAGCGGGAAGATAGCGTCCGCGTCCAGCGGCTACCTCCGGTGGAGATGTTTGCATCCGCCGGGGAACTTCTTTCTGTCTTCTTCGTCTTCTCCAGGTGATAGTGGACGATGAATTGGAAATTCTCTTTCGTGCACGTTCTTTTATTGGGCCTGAGAGTGGTGGGGCTACTGCGCCGCTATGGTGGGAGAAATGCGCGGTGGTAATGATGCTTGAATTAGCGCATCCGTATACTGTCCGCAAGCTCGCATCTGAGTTGCCATTGTGTTCGCCCGCCGATATTAAATTAAACATATATGTGGTAACAATATATATATACACACACACACACACACAAATAATTTTCTTGCTAATACCAAGTCTTTTTGGATGACATGAAATGCGTTCGTTACAATAAGTGCAGGGGCTATATGAGGATGAGAGTTACAGAACGTACCCATTTGACATCTTACTGATATTATATTCTACAGTGCTGAGCTTAGTTATCCTATTTCACTCTTTATTTTGTGAATAACCACACTCAGAGACCGAAACTCCAAAACTGTTCTTTCCGGATTACAATATACATATGCAAGCACGAAAACCCTTGTGACCGAAAAAAGAGAAATCAACTTTTCGTTTATATTAGTAATAAAGAAATGAATTAAAACAATTATGAAAGAGAAATTCATTCAAACGAAGATGTTTGATTATAATAATTATTATCGGAATAGAAGTACTTACAGATCTCAAAACAAAAAACAAAAAATGTTCTGAGCAAAGTTAAATTAAATTAAAACGTATTTTTATTATAGCTAAAGAAAAGCTAGCCTATAACACGAATCGCACTTTTTTACAGAATTATTACATATTAATTTGAATAATGATAATTTTTTTAGAAATTAAGTACAATAAAAATACTACGGAAAAAACACTTAAAAAAACACAAAAGATTTCTAATAACTTATATTATAAAAAAAAAAAAAATGAAATATCGGACAATAAGGATTCAGAACTAAACAATTCAAAATTATATTGTAAATGTACAAATAGTATAATTCCTAAAACTTATGTTTTACGTACTAACTTACTCTGTTCTTCACGAAACAGTTTTTACACACAGACAGAGTTATTACCAGTTAACTTTATATATATATATATATATATATATATATATATATATATATATATATATGCTTCACGAAGAAACGGGAAAAACCTTTTAACGTACTCCACAATGAAAATAAAGAAAAAATTCATATAAAAACATGGCTCCGGAAATGCTTCCTTTTCGAGCTGTAGCGAGCGAAACGTAAACTTATTAAACTTTAATAAGTAGTGGTCGCCGGCCTCCGTGGCGCAAGTGGTAACGCCTCGGCCTATCATCCGTAGATCCCGGGTTCGAATCCCGGTCAGGCATGACATTCTCACAAACGCTACAAATCATTCATCTCATCCTCTGAAGCAATACCTAACGGTGGACCAGGAGGTTACATATATATACACACACACACACACACGCGCACACACACACACACACACACACACACACACACACACACACACACACAAATACATAGTGTTCAGATTCAAATCATTTCTTCTTTATTAATTAAATGAACCGCTTTCTTCTCACTCCTCAATATATGAAATTCACCATATCTTTTGGTACTCCGGGTCGGATACTGCATAAAATTGCAAGAATCCTCATTTACAACTTATATAACTAGAGAACACAACAGCCAGTTCTACACTATCGTAATATTTTCAATTTACTGTACATATTTTACATTATTAACATCCATTATTACTATTAATATGAAAAGGGAACAATTCATTAGACAAAGAGAACTAATAAAGGCCGCCGTAACCAGGATTCACACATTCATTCATAAGTATGATCCCTCATTAGGTGATATTCATATTTTAGAAACCTTACTGAATTGCGGAGTAAGTATGACATTATTCAATCAGAAATTGAACTAATATTTAACGATGAGACTTTAGATTCAGATCGTATATTAGTCGAAGATTTATGTAATACAGAATGTAAATTGCAACATTTAATTAATAGCCAGAAGAAATCTAGTTAAGAAGTTAGTTTAATTATATCGATTAAACAAACACAATTACAGCCTATAAATTTACTTATATTTGAAGGTAACGTGTTAGAACGGCAGCATTATTTTAAAATATTTATTGATTCGGTACATAGCAGAGATGACTTATCTAACATCCAAAAATTACATTATGTACATTCTTCTTTAAAAAATGAAGTCTTAGCTATTAAAAGATCTCCCGACAACAAAGGAAAATTATGTTATAGTTCTGGATTTGTTAGAATCATGATTTCACAACAAATAAAACTGTATCTCATAATGCTAATTGCATCATAACGTCACATTCTATAAAAAGAAATCAGTTGATAATTTATCCAAATTTAAGTATTACTCATGTGTCGATTAGACTCGAATCAATGCAACTTCCTGTCAACATATATGAATTTAATGACGTCCAATTTCTAACACCCAAGCTGGATTATAACAGTTAAGATTAAGAGATGAGAAATTATCAAATTAAAGGTTTCCCACCTTTAACTACTTTATCGAGCTTCTTAATTCCAGACAGCTTTAGTAAATACTAACTCATTCACTTCAAACAAGCAAATAAATACAGAAAATGTAACCAAAGATCGTTATAAAAATACAACCAAACCTTTAACTAAACGCTTTAATTTAAATCATAATAAACAATATAAAAACTGTTAATTATTATGCTAAATTTACCTTTAATCAATGTTCGTTCTGTAACTCAAATCTTTTATATAGGTGTAAGGAATTTTTAAACTTGTCCACTGAAGATCGTAAAGTCTATCAGGAAAATAATTGTCGTTGTAATTGTCTGCGTAAAGGCCACTAAATTAATCAGTTATTCAAGAAATCGATGTTAGATTTGTGCTAAAAAAGACAATGATTCTAAATTAGAAAGTAATAACTCTGAAATTAATACTAATTATCCAAAAACCAGTCAGAAAATCTGGTAGAGTTCATTCATATATATCACGTGTTGGCAATGTAATGAAGCAAAACATAATCGAAGGAAAGTTAAAAGAACATGATCCATGCTATTCTGGGCATCAACAAATCCGGGTGACACAACAAAAGTTGAATTTCGAAAGACAGTTGGTTACTGAGAAACCACTACCTAAACAAACAATTTTACAATAAAATTTTTTACATCAAACAATTTTACAATAGTAATAAACAATATTCACAATATTCTAAGAATAAACAGAATCATTCAAATATCAATAATAATCATAACTATCTATCGCAACAAGGTAAACAGTACTTAGCTCACCTAAGTTATCTCATGAAAATATTCCTCAAACGAAGCATAAGCATATACGGTATTTCAAAAGGGAACCTTTTCACAACCGTTAAAAAACGATTTGACTTTACAAAAAACCTACAGATGCCAACGAATCTTAACATTAATATAAATTTAAATGCATCTTGCTGACAAGAGGAACAGAATATATGGAAATATAATATTAAGAAAGAAATGTTTAAAATAATTCGAAACGAGAATATTGTAATGAAAAATTAAAATCATTATAGGAAAACTTTGAAAAGAACGAATTCCAGAGATTTCTGCCAGACTCAGGACATCAGAAAATCTCAAAAGGGATTCAGGACATCAAAAAGGGATTCTTAGCGTTCTTTCGTCAAAGAGAAACAAAATTAGGATCCTTGGAGAGTTGTATATAGAGTTCTACGGCATAAGCGTAAGAAAAATATTCTGCTGTTGGCTCTCTCAACCCACCAGGGTGTTGTTTCTAACAAAAGATGAGATTTTAAATATTCTACTGAATGATTTATTGCCGGATGATGTTGTGACTAATGAAACCTCGTATCATCTGTGAGTCCGAGAGGAAGTTGTTGTTTAGCGTTCGCATGATTTATGTACGGAATTTACAGTGGCAGAGGTACATCAGGTAACTTACAAATCTGGTAGGAATAAAGCAACCGGGTTTCGATGGAATCACGGTGGAGGTCGTCAGAATTTGTATTGGTACATAACTAAATTTTTTAATAGGTTATTTCCCTGTTTGCTGTAAACAGGTGTTCTAAATTGTTGTTCAAAAGTGGTGGCAGAGACCTCACTGCGAGATCCTCTTATAGGCCTTTAACTCTCCTGCCAACTATTGGAAACGTTTTTGAGAAGGTTCAGTATCTTCGAATTACTGATAGATTGTTGATGGAAGCAGAAGCACGTAAAATGTTATTGTTAAGGTTATGAACACTGTTTCTATAACTGGGTTTGTGTATGTCTTAGTATCTTTTTGGACATATCAGGACTTTTAATAATTATTGGTATTCCTGCCCTACTTCAGCTGCAGAAGCGTGATTGTAAACAAAATGACTTGAATGTGTTACATAGTTATTTCAGCAGTCGAGACGTCGTTCTTCTATATGGCATCTCAGAAGTAGGAAAAATTCTATCTAAAGGTTGTCCGCAGGGTAGTATTTTAGAACCCTAGCTCTGGGTTGTTGAATTCGATTTTTTTAAGGGACCACAGGATACCACGTCATCGTGTACGCAGATGATGGAGTTTTGCTGATTAATGAAGATTAGAGGAATGAGATCGAAGCAGCTCAGGCTTGCAATATACTCCAATCATAGAGTTTGCAACATAAGATGGTGTTTAGCTCACAGAAAACAACGATGATGTTGCTTAAGGGCAGACTAGCTGTTACACGACGATCTCGGGTATCAATAGCAGGTCGTTTAATTAGGGATGTCTCACTGCAGAAGTATCCAGTTGTTATCCTTGAAAAAATCTTCAATTCAAGGATCACTTTCAATATGCTGCCAAAAAGGCTTGTTCTGCTTTCTTCCGTGTCAGAGAGCAGTTCACCCCGATTGGGGGCTTAATTTCGGAACCGTGTGTGTGTTCTATACATGGGGGTATGCGAAGCTATAATATTGGCTTGTGTACGGCATGTAAGGCCATTGATAATGTGCGCCATGCTTTATCTACCCCAGGTACGAAGCTGAACGTAAAGAATTAGCTAAAGGGTTCGGGAGTATCAATTCTGCTTTTGATCTGCAAGGGAATTTGAACATAGTTGCTGGTTTCCTTACATTCTTAGCCCTGCGGAGGATAGCAAAGGAGGTCTGATGTTGTTAGAGATGTAAAGATAGAATAGCAACACAAGTGGCTAGGGGCCCGCCTGGGTACTTACTTCACCAAGATAGGCGTTTTGGTATCGAGCTCCGGTTAGCATCGATGTTAAGAAGAGAATGGATGGTGGAAAACACTGTGATGGAGATGCGGTATGGAAGGGTGTACTCATTGAACCTCGTTCCTGAAAGCGGATCATAGCAGAGAGAGAGATAGGATTTGTTTTTATTAGAAACTTATTAAATTTGTGAATCTTTTCTTAATTTTTAAGTAAATAAAGAGGACTTTGAGTAAACTGGATTGTACTACAAAATTGTTGTTGTTGCGATCAACAATCGTTTGGGCGGTATGAGGATAATATTCATGGTGTTTTTAAGGCTCAATCAAGTAATGATTTGGGTGCATAGTCTAATTAAAGTTAGATACTGGAAGAGTTTTTGTGTGAAACCTTCGGTGTTAGAGGAAGGGGGGATCGTGCTTCAAGAAACCGGTTAATTTGATAGTTGAGGGTTGTAAGTTATAGTAGGTAGTCATGGTTGGAAGAGGCCACACGAAAGCGATAATAAGTAGCCAAACCATAAGCCATAATAAGAGCCAAACTTATGACTGCGCTCTGTGATCAAGTTTAAAGGGTGTAAAAGACGACCTCCGGTCAGGATACTGCATTAAATGGATCTAAATACTTGAATTTCTTTACAAAAGAAGGAATTGGAAAAGTGGTAAGAAAGAAAAGAAAAATTCACGATCCGATTCTAAAGGAAGAATTTATAAATTTAGAAAAAAGAAGGGAGAAAACTAATCATCTTTTGATAAAAGAAGATTAAAATTTTACAGAAATTATAATGGAAAACAGTAGATTATCAAAACAAGTAATTAACATTATTGAAAACAGAAAAACTAAAACCAAATGGTTTCAACAAATCGAAAAGGATCTTAAATGGCTTAAGATATCAAAAGAATATATACTAGACAGATGACTTTTCAGAACCTAGATTTCAGAAGTTAAGCTTTCAGAGGAAAAGTACATTTTAAAAACCTATTTTCTCGAAATAAATTACATTAAATTCACATATCGCATCTGCTACCTTCCTGTTTAAAAAGAAAATAAGGTTTGATTCAATATAGCGAATCCAAGATGGCGGACAATCACTTCAAATACACCATAAGGTAATAATTTTGTAACTATGTAGATATGCACTTGTCCCAATCTTTTATTATCCCTCAGTTCTGAAATATGAAGCCTAAATCACTTTGTATGTATTTTTAAATACAATTAGGTAACTTTTTGTAACAGGAAAATTAATTATATATCAAACAGTATGTAGTAGTATTCTTTTCTACCAAATCCGGTCGATTAAGTGGAAAAGAGGACAAACAGATTTCAACTTTACAAGTCCTAATAAATAAATGAGGTTGTCATCAATCAATCTCTCTCGCTCACGCTCTCTCTCTCTCTCTCTTTCTCTCTCTCTCTCTCGTTGTATATGTGTGAACACATTCGTTCGTTGATAGTAGGAAAAATAAGCTACAGTTAATGACATTCTTTCCACACATTTTTTTTCCTAATGTCAGTCGAAATACTGCGAGAATTTTATCAAAATTAAGTCATAACGGAAATTATGTAGAATGAATATGTTTCTCTGCGGTGGATGAAAACATTTTGGATCTCACATAATAAAAAAATTCTAAATTAAAAATTCCATTACACTGTATTTTTAGAATTACTAGCGTACATTAGTATTTATATGCCAAACACTTGTCACATGCGCAATACATATACGAGTACTAAGAGACTCAGTTCGTTAAACCGAATACAAAATGAAGAAATGTAATAATTACAGAAATACCAATTACATTCAAATTTAATTTTCAGTTCCCGTTATCTGTTGAACTTCATTTATCTCTTGTTAATACTTTATGTATCTAAAATAATAGTAAAGTAGCATAATAAATCATAAATGTTGTATAATTAATAATAATTGTACCGTAGTTTAAGTTTCTGAAATATGGCAGTAAAGCATTACCGCTCTAGGTAGCTTTAGTAATTAATTAGCGGTTTTAGTAGCTGATATTTCATAATTACTAACTAGATACGTACGACAGATATAATTTTAAATACACCTTTATGAAAGTGTAAACTATTTATAGACGTATTTAAGTATATTTTGTACATTCCCGTGTTGTAAAATTATTATTAGACGATAGAACTAATTTGTTTCAATATAATTTTGTTTAACTATAAGATACATTATTTGCTAGAATATTTTCAAAAAATATTTGAATCTTCAAAAAAAACCACATTGATTTTAAAGAGTAATTTTCCAGTTTTGGGCCAAATTTCAAAATTTGTTTTATTTAAAATGTATTAAATTTTAACAAGGATAATCTTCAATTTTTTCTTCCTTGTTTGAAGTACAGGATGTTTTGTGATACCGAAAAATTTAGGTTTTCAGATTACAACGGAAACATTCATTTTGACCATCCTGGATCCATTTTGACTAGTTTCAGCGTGACATCTATACGTACGTATGTATCTCTCATAACTCAAAAACGATTAGGATGTTGAAATTTTCTATTTAGGACTGTTGTAACATTAGTTGCGCACCTTCCCTTTTGATTGCATTCGATTGAACCAAACGTGTCAAAAAAGGCCAAAATCATATGTGGTACTTATTTTCATTGGTTCCAAAATTATAACCAAATAAAATTTTAATTAATGAAAATGTTTGGATATTACAAGGCGAAGACACATCGGTTCGAATCAGACTTCATCTCCTTTTTTTAGCTTTTTTTTTTTTTTAATTTAATTATATTGATTTATTCATAATTTTTTTCTCTCTTATATAAACACACCTAAGGCAACCAGTCCGGCAATCAAGTACCGCTCGATCACCTCAGGTGTTTTGGCAGCAACCTGCTGTCCCTATCTAGCCACCTGTAGGGCCATCCCAGCGGGGTCTCCCTAGCGTCATCAGGACACGCCGACCTCCTCTTCTGTACAGCCAGCCCATCCGTCAACTAGAAACCCCTTCCCGTCTATAACCTACGAAGCACCGATAATAATTAACCTCTGATTGTAAAACCTTTTCACGATACATAATTCAATAGTAACAAGAAAAAATATCAGAAGTTATTAATAAAATACAATTTTATGTATTTTTCATGTAATTTAATAGGTGTACAAGGAAGTCATGTGCTGTTGGCTTCTTTTTTTTACGTGAACACGAAACAACTAGACAAAAGAAAGAAAAAAAAATAAACAAACTATTAATGAATTTACAAAATGAATTCATAATATTAAAAAATCAATGATTTACTGTTTTATTCGTTAAATATTTAATTTTTCACAAGTAGAATAAAAAAAAAAAAAAGAATTGTTACTACGTTCCTATTCTAAAATATCGCTTTCGCATCATGAGACAAAGAACAAAACTAATATTTAGGAAATATAACAATAAAAATTTATCAAAATTGAACATAGTAAATATTCCGGGATATCTTCATTTTTTATAAACTCCTACAAAGATTATTTCGATGAAGTGATATTTTGATGTACAATAGCAAAATTGGGTCAGTGAAGAAGGCTCAGGACACTACTTCACCGCATTCTCCCTACAATGTCTAGTATGAAATGCTTGTTATTCCTAAGATCTTAAGAATGTCATTTCGTTTTTGGGCGTGGTCTGGATCACTTATCAGGTCATCCAGAACACTTTTCGGTTATTATGGCCTCTAACAGACTAATTGTACTTTTAAACATTCTTATATAAAATTACTGAAACTTTAACGGTATGCAATTTTTTGTATGATTTTTTAGCGCTATAGTAAAGCCCATCGGGCTGGTCTAGCGGTGATCTCATCATCGCAAATCAGCTGATTTCAAAGTCGAAAGTTCTAAGGTTCAAGTTCTAGTAAAGGCAGTTACTTTTATATGGATTTGAATACTAGATCGTGGATACGGTGAACTTTGTTGGTTGGGTTTTTTTTCGCTGTTGCAGTGAAATACCACTTATGTACCCCCCCACAACTGGGATGTGTGTCGAACTCGCATGATAGTTCGGCTAGATGTTAATATTAAGAGACTATGTAAGCCCGCACCCTACCGACTAAAACTCCTACTTCACCGTTCCTCACCACCCGGGGCCGGTTTTGCAATTAAGTATAGTACAACCCCGAGTGCGCCAAAGGAGAGAGAATCAGGAGTCCCACAGCTTCACCACCGCCACCCACCCACCCGCGCAAGCACGTACAGAAGACAGCTCCACTGAGGGCTGTACCCCACCCCCCACCCACTATTGATTACATATTGATATGTAATCAATAGCACTGAGACTATTGATTACACCTCTGACTGCGCATTACGATCTATAACTGCAATTGTACTCACCTTAAAATTGATACTCACATATTTGTATATCACTGGACACCTCAGTTTGGATACTAGTACTGTCGTCACTTGCTCAGAGGTTAGAGGAGTCACCCCGCTTCAACACCACCACCCATCTGTATAAACACAGACGAACGTCAGCTCCACGAGAGGCTGTTCTTTGGTGGTTGAGTTTCACTTAACCACACATCTCAGGAATGGTCGACCTGGGACTGTACAAGACTACACTTCACTTACATTCATACAAATCATCCTCATTCATCCTCTGAAGTAATGCCTTACGGTGGTTTCGGAGGCTAAACAAAAAAAAAAAAAAAAAAAAAATATATATATAAAAATAAGAATAAAAGTCATTTACAAAAACTAAGATTACAAAAACTATATTTCTAAAGTAACTGTAAACGCAGGCCTGAATGAGGAGGTAAACATAAATCTAGGTTTCAGAAAAATTAAATAATATAAAAAAAATAGATAACTATTTATTTTAAAGATAATTTTAAATGTAAAATACTCGTTTGCAGTGTAGATAAGAATATATCACGTCCCGACATACGAACGTGACTATATCGTAACATTCCGCTTTAGAACTTACACACTCATTTGAACTGATAGGTTACAATACAAGAAAGAAATAAAAAAAAGAAATGTTAAAAATAGTCGTAAAAGAGTATACCAATACTAGAGAGCGCATCACTTTATTTGCATAAAAATAATGTAAATACAAATTAAATAAAAAATATCAAGAATATAAACAAATGTTTAGCAGTAAAAACACAAAACTCCAACAATAATTTATTATTTAAACTAATTTATAAATTATTTTCTGTTATAACAGTAAATTATGCAAAGACTGTAATGGTGCCCATTGAAGCACAAGTGCGAAGTAAGTAATGAGGCGAGCCTTGGCGACTGTCGTAAACTTCGCAAGATTGCATTAATGGCTATTATAGAGAGTTGCATACCGTATTTTTTTACGGCTGAGAAAATATCGGCATTATTGATTTAAATCAATGATAGAATAGATCGTTTAAGAATAGTTTTTTTTATTTTTTCAAAAAATACATTAAACAACACATTTCTGTGCAACAGTTAATTCATTTATAGGTTATAGGTCATAAGTTATGCCTTTTCTTTAATATCGATCGGTGCTAAAGACATTTCTTCCTCATAATCCGTCAAAATTAATAAAAGGATAACCAGTGTAATATAGAAACTTAGTTATCTATCGGTGTACTTTAAAATTAACTTCTGCTTGCTAACTAATAAATCAGATTAAAATGAAAGTAAAAAACCTGCTGAAAACATTAAACAATACTCGCTTCTGATTGATCAGTGGATGAAAAGAGTAGGCTTTTGATTGGTTGAACCTCTGTATCAAAATGATCCTCATTAGGATGCAACTTTCAGCCGCGTAATTCAAACATAATACAGCCGTAGAAAAAAAAATTCTTAACACATTTGACAAAAATATCTCATCAAATGAATTTATACAGAAGGCATATATCTAATATATTATTTAATTACGCAACAATTAGCTGCAATTTTTAAGACTGCAAATTACTAATGACAGGTTCTGTGGTTAAAAATTTCCATTACTTTGAAAATGAGACGTTTGATTTTTAATATTTGTAGAATATTATACATGATGGATGATAAATATACCAAGTGTTTCTGGCTGGCTATACTTTTTCGGATTCTACTTGCAAACTAAACAAAAAATATCCTTACGAAAAATATTAATTTCTCCTTCGTTCTCCCCCTGTCCGCCATTTTGTTATTTTTAAATAAACATTTATATCTCAAGTTCGGATACATTAATCACATTAATATTTGGTAAGCGTCTTGGTAATAAAGTTTTAAAATTATCAAAAATCAGGAATTAAAATACCTTTGCAAATTACAAAATGGCGGCCATGTTTATTTTTCAATCCGTTATATCTCCGTAAATATTATTTTTATCAAAATTTATATTTTTATATTTCTAAAATAATAAGCGTTTTATTTAAAAAAAAAAAAAACATTTTATTTTTTAAAATTGGATAACAAATAATTGAGTTACGGAAAAAAATTGATGTTGTAATTTTGTGTCATAATTATTAGGTCTATTATTGTGAGAAAATTATTACTTAATTTGATACTAATTTATAATACTAGAATTAATAATAAATAAAAACAATTCATATTTAATCGAATTAAACGTAAAAAGGAGAACACGAAAACAGACACAAAATTACAACATTAACCTGTGCTGCGAAACATAAGGTTAAATGGAAAGACAAGGCATAATTAATTTAAGATGTACATATTTACAAAAAACTAGGCAAGTTAGATCGAAGCAAAGAAAAACATAATTTTTAGAAAAAACTTGGACTTATAAAAATTTAAATTTTCAAAAGTTTTGGGAAAGTAAAAATGTCTTGGGAACACATAAAACCACCAGTGCGTCCAGTAGGCTTGTCATCGTTCACACTTCTGTGGGATTTGTTGAAGATGAATAATTAATATTTCAAGCAGGTTATGTATATGGTGATAACCACAGGCAAATGAATGCCGCAAATTTCGAACCATAGATAAGAGAGAAAATTAATCCAAGATTCTGAACAAGAAAGTGTTATTATGGACAACGTCACGTACCATGTAAAGCAAGTAAATAAAGTACCAGTTAAGTCATCTTAAAAAGAAAACATGATCAACTATTTAAGGCAAGATGAGAAACTGGGGAAAATTGACCTAGTTCAGTCGACGAAACAATTCCCGCCACAAGAGAATGAAAACAAAGTTGATAAACTACTGCTCCCGCATGGTCGTTCCGTAATTCGAATCCCCCCTCCTTACACGTGCGAATTAAATCTCACGACGTTAGCTTGGACAAAAATTAAAAGATACATCAAATCTAGTAACACAATCGGTGACATATCATTAACCAGACTGGGAGAATTAATAACCGAAGGTAATGAAAGTGTCACCCCTTAGTACTAGTCATCATAGTGTAAAAATGTCATCAAATTTGAAGATTAGTGTTGGACTTAAGATGGTATTCGGGAAGATGCGGTCGACAAAGTTATCATAATTCTAATTGATTATGATATTACTGAAGACCAATCGGAGAACAGTGATGAAAAATCGGTTGAAGGTGACTTGGAGGAAGAGGAAAGCAGTGAAGATGAAGTTCTAGTGGTTCCGTTAAGTGTATAAGAAGTTCAGAAAATCTTGACTTTATACCATGCACAGTACTTTTTGAATCTTATGAAATACTGTACGGGTATTGATGATTTCAAGTGATAAAATTAGTGCCGTAAGATTTAAACGTGCGCATACGTTTACTGTTCATGCATTCAACAGGTGTGAGTTAGCCAAAAAAATCCGAATTTGTGTGAAAAATGTGTAATGCAGTGTGTTAGATGAAGGGATGTGTTGAAGAAATAAATGATAAACTCAAAATTGTGTACAAAGAATTATTTTAAATACTGTATATCCAGGAAATGGAGTACTAAATTGGCTGTGTTATTATGAGTTACTCGCGAAATGTTAGTAAAAAAATAAATTCTACTATTATGAAATAAATTCTAATATCAGAAACCATTAGTATACGATAAGAAAAAATTTGTTTTTATCTTACATTAATAATGAAATTATAATTCGGGTAAACAGTAAAAATGTGTGATTATATTTATAAGTCAATGTTTTTAAAACTAATTTAATCTGTTTACCGAGAGACAGAAAATTATATCAATCGCTTTCACTGTAATATTATTTTTCGTACGGCTTATCAGTACAGCTAGCAATTTTTATAACTTTAAACATGTTAGCGTAACTGCAGTATTAAATCACAAATTTCAGCAATATTTAAAATTTATTTATTAATTTAAAACCAAAATCAATTAAGTTATATAAAAGAAAAAAAAATGTAAAAAAAAAATAAATTTCTAAAATAATCTTTTTTTCAATCTGAAATATCAAATTAGTATACACTGATAATAAAATTTGTATAAAAACTCTGATGTGGGCACCACATGACTTCCTTGCACGTTTATTAAATTACATAAACACATTTTAAAAAAATTAAAAGTACGTAAAATTTTATTTGATTAATAATTTCTGATATATTTTATGTTGTTATTATTAAATTATTATTTAACGTTTTTTTTTTTCAATTAGAGGTTAAAAACTACGAGTATTAATGAATCAATAAATATATATAATTTTTTTTTCTCAATAACAATTATAATTACAATCGGCTTTCCTGCGTAGCCATAAGTAAGTTTCCTGATAAAAGCACGTGATAAGGGGGTCCTTAATGAACCCCCAAAATAAGTAATACTTAATAAATAGTTGCAAATAAATTTTAAGTGCAATAAATCACTCATAAATCACAAAACATTAATTTCAGCACCACATAGTTTACAAGACCAAACATTAATAACAAAGAATAAAAAGAAGTAAAAAAGAAATTACATACGACACCACTAAACTTGACGGTGTTAGATTCGAAACTGTTACGTAGACCTTAAGTCGAGTACATGGGCAAGTCTCAAACGTCGGACGTCCCTGCTGTTATCGAGTAGATTAATTGCAAAGTGATTTACATGATTCCCAAGCTTCTGCAGGTATTTGACACTGCGGAGTTGTGCAATCCCACGAACAGATGGGAACTCCAGATAATCATGAATTTCATCATTTCGCGTGAACCATGGCGCTTCGGTAACCGCTCTCGCTACTTTGTTCTGGAATCTTTGTATAATTTCCACATTACTAGTACTAGCCGTTCCCCACAATTCTATACCGTACGTCCAAACTGGGTGCAAGATAGCCTTATAAATTAAGATCTTGTTGGATTGCGTGAGGCCTGAATTCCTCCGTAGCCAATGAAGTTCCCTGTATCTTGCGTTCAGCTGTTTCCTCTTCATCCTCATGTGACACTTCCAGGTCAAACGCCGATCCAGGTGAAGTCCCAGGTACAGCACAGTTTCAGTTTGCGAGATCAAGACACCATCCAAGTACACACCGGGACAATCACCCCTCCGCATGGCGAATGTGACATGCCTCGACTTACCTTGATTAACCTTAGTCTTCCACTTTACTGCCACGCGCAGACACGGTCTAGCGCCATTTGTAAGTCCTGCTTCGTTAACGGTCAAGATAGCAATGTCATTGGCAAACGTGGCGACGATGCAATCACTTAAGGCCGGAATGTACGCAGCAAATATGGAATACAACACAGGGCCCAGCACAGATCCCAGAGAGACACCCTACCCAAACTCAAACAATCTTGAAAACTCGTCATTACATTTCACCTGAACGAAACGCCCCTCAAGATAATTCCAAAAGATTAGGAAGTAGGGTTGAGGAAGTTGTAGCTTTAACTTCTACAGCAAGCCAGGTATCCATACCTTATCAAAGGCCTGTTGGATCTCTCCAACACAGACCTAAGGCTGTGCAGTAGTAGCTTCTCAAACAATAGGTAAGATTGGTAACAGGCTAATTGATCTGTAAGAAGAAACTTTCTATGTAGGCTTCCGTAGTTTCAAGATCATCAACACGTGCGACACCTTCCATTCCGCTGGGAAGCAAGACGTCCGCGGAGGGCAGTAAACCACGGACAGCCTAATAGACCCCAACCAGTCTGTAATTTCAATCGGGGTTGCCTGAATCTGGTTAGTACAGAAGTCCGGAAGTTGGTGATACCGCAGAGAACTCCGAACCAGAATCGCAGTTTCTCCATGGGCCCTCCCATCTGGATGGGCCCATTTGAAATAAAGACATGTTTTACTTCAATCAATATATTTAAATGAAAACAAAGTTAAAAAAAAGATGATGTCTGATTCGAATCGATGTGCCTTCCACTTATAAGATCCAAATATTTCACTAATTATAATTTTCTTTTGCTATAACTCTACAACCAATCAAAATAAGTACTAAAAATATATTGTTGAAACGCCTTCAATGAGAGCTTATTACTGCAGTTAAGAAAAAGTCCAAAATCCAATTTTTTTTTATTTTGGGCTTTTTTGGATACATTTGATTCAGTGAAATGCAATCAAAAAGGGAGGTGCACAACTATATGTTACAGCAGCCCTAAATCCAACATTTAAACATCCGCGGCTAATCGTTTTTTATACATATCGTATGTATCTAAAACCGAAATTTAAAAACCGATATTTTTCGCGATCACAATACTTCCTTTACTTCGTACAACGAAGTAAAAATTGATAATAGATGCCATAATTGACGTGTTTCATAATCAAAAAACACATCATTTGTGTAGCAATACAATATCAATGTGGGAGTAAAATAACATTATAAAGCAAAAAAAATATCTTTTTGAACGTAGTATGCTAATTTTATCACTTATCAGTGACTAGTAACTATCACGTACCAGAACGAAATATATAAAATCACTGAATTAGTTTGAACTATCAAATCGCGAATTACGATAAAGTAATTTTCTATTCAATATGTTTGATAAATAATAAGTTCATTTATTTATTTTTTTTCTAAAAATAAATTCTCTAACTAGTTAACAGGAAAAAAAGTTTTTATTAAAAAAATATATTAATTAACTGATTAATTAATTGTTTAATATTCTGTCGCTTTTCTTGTAGTCCTTTTCTTTCCTAAATCTTCATTAAATTTGTCACTTGCTTTGAAGTCAAACTTAATTTCAAAGAACTGTATATAGTATAACAATCAGCTACCTCTTCCATATTGCAGGCTGAAATTATTTTTTAAATAAACTATTCCAAAAATTAGAACTAAAAATAAATTTATTTTTAAAGACAATTTTATATTATTTACAATAATTTTGACACCAAGCTGACAGAGCTCACACATGAGATAACAGCAGAAATATATATATATTTACACAACAGTAGAAATATGTAAACATCTATTTAATTATAAAAAAAAACCTTCCTGTTGATAAAGAAAGCGATTTAAATAAAAGGAATGAAAATAGTGTTATTTAAAATTAAAGTAAACTATTATTTTCCACTCTTCTTACGTACTGTATAATAATTATAAATGATATAACTTTACATTTGAAAGAAGTAAATATTCTTCGGAAAAGTGTTTACTGGTAAAAATCTTGTGTTAAAAAGTAGATGATTATTTTAAAGTAACAAAAAATAAATTTTAGTTTATAAAAGATCTTGATTTTTGAAGCTATTTTCTAGACAATGAATGAACAGAATTTTGTCATAGGCAGGATACCAGCCAACAAATAACCTCCATAAATCAAAACAGATAAACGTTCTATCATATATCAACAGATAAAACAAAAGTAATGGCCTTTAGAGGGAAGCAGTGAATACGATCAAAGATTGTTTGGAAAAGTAATGTTCAATACATTTAAAAATAATGTTGAAAATATTTTTTTTAAAGTTTTTACAAAAATTACGTTTTTAAAAATAAAAAAATGGTGTTTAATATTTGCCTTCAACTACCCCTTTAGGATAGATATGGATATATACAATCGCCGCCAAGTAACGGCAAGCTTGGAGTGGCAACGATTACTACCCAACGTAAAAACATGTTCCTCGATCTTAGTAATCCCCCTTCCCAAATAACTATTCTATTTTTAACAAAGAATGCAACAATTTTGAAATGAAATACAGTCGCCAAATTTTGTTTTTACTGTACATTGTAAAATTTAATAACCAATGACAAAATATTTATTTCTTTTTCCCGTTTAGTCCCCGGTAATTACCATTCAGATAATACTTCAGAGGATGAATGAGGATGATTATGTATGAGTGTAAATGAAGTGTAGTCTTGTACAGTCTCAGTTCGACCATTCCTGAGATGTGTGGTTAATTGAAACCCAACCGCCAAAGAACACCGGTATCCGCGATCTAGTATTTGTATCCGCCTTTACTAGGATTTGAACGTTGAACGAAATCTCGACTTTGAAATTAGCTGATTTGCGAAGACGCGTTCACCTTTAGACAAACCCGGTGGTGGGTTAACTTTAATTACTTACTGGAAAATTAATTATCCGTTTTTCCTCAGCTAGAAAGCCCTCCTCGCTATCATCACTATCTTCATTGTAATTGTCAATAATATCACTGTCACTACAGTGATAATATTAAAGATTAAAGATACTAAAAATTCATGGCTCCAGTATTCAACTTCGATTTTAACATTTTCACAGTAAGGTTTCCATTGTTCGTGGCTCGTGGAATTTATTTTACCCTCACACATTTTTCTGCACTTCTGACAACTTAAACGTTGTGTTATGGCTCGCAACATGTCGTTTTACCTCTGAACATACAATCTGGATTGTATTTAAATCAGGATGGTAAGGGGAAGCCGCAGAACTTTCCGACAATTCCGAAGAAATTTTTTTGTCTTTCCGTGGATGCCCACTCTTTCCGACATTCATCAAATCGGTATCGTATTTTTTACTTTTGTTCGACTTGTCTGTTTTGCATCGCTTAAAACCTAATTCTTTCAAAATTCTTTTTACGAACATTTTGGCCCCTCGGATCGAAGTTCTATTTTTTTCTTTTCTTAGGCTTTAAACCTGAGTCTTAGAAATGCCACAGGCAGCTGCAGTTCTCTCTTTACACTTCTGTATAGCAATTAAATGCTTGTCATTTTTTAATTTTCCTACAGCTAAAGATACTTTCTTGATGATGTATGAAATGTATGATTGATGATGTATGTTCTTCGTGTAAGATATCATACAACGTGTATGAAATCATACACGTTGTTTACAATTTCGGGCGCCTGTTTTCAAAGTTTTTTACCTTTCACAACAGACTTAAATTCAACCATAACTATTCGCACGTGAACGAACTACTTTAAAAGGTTTGATCCGTAAACCACGATAAAAACCTTTTACAAAAAATTGTATTGTAGATTGACTATGAAACAAAATACACACAAAAGAACCGTACCGAGAGGCAGAACCACAGCATTTTAATTTATGTATATGGAAAGGCAAAAGAGAAACAAAAATAAAATATAATAAAATTAAAATAACTGTTTTGTATTTAAAACAAGATGTAACTTTCTTAATACTGTAAACACGTAAAAATACGTTGCTTCGTAAACACCAGTTGCATCATATTTATGCTAGTAAGAGACTAATCACGGTGTGCTAATGCTTCAGACAATAGAATAGCAGCGATGGGGGCTGATCATCCAAGCTCGCCGTTACGTAGCGGGTACTGAACAAGGTGAACAGATTTTAATGATTACGAGTAGTTATAAATTACAACCTGAAGAAAATGTTCTGTAAGAAAACGTAATTAAAATTAAATGAGTTACTACTGGCTGCTCTCATACTGACTTACAATTATAGGCACAGAGAAAAAAATACGTTGCAGGCAACAGAAATGAGATTTCTTCAGGCTGTTAAAGAATTAGTAGGTGAGATATGCTTAAAAGAGAGGGTGTTTGAGCAGAAATAAGAATTTTGATCTTAATTGATAAAATTTTTAATCATACAGAAAAGTAGAAAGAAGATATGGAACGAATGACATATTGAAGGATCCCTCTTAAAGCTATGAAATAAAAACCAAAAGGTATTAGGAATGTACTCGTATACTATCCTTATCAAAGGTGAATGAAATAAATTCCATAAATTTAAGGTGTGGGCTGGAATAAACATGAATCCCTAACTATGGACGAAGGCAAAGGCCACGAAAAATAGGGAAACTTTTAAAAGAAATTGATAAAATTGAAAATTCTGTGGCTGTTAATGAAAAAAAATTTAAACTACTTTGCAAACTTATTAATTTATTAACGTAGCGTCACAATTAAAATGAAATATTATACGGCTAACCAAAACATTAATATCCTTTTTTAAAACCTCATACTTAAATATTAACCAGAAATTAAAATCGGAATATATCAAATTAAAAGTCGTCGAAGAAGAAAATCAGATACCTTAGCCACAGCTGTAAAAGAAAAAAATACATAGTTGGTTTTAGAAAAGATACGAACTAATTGCTTAAACTTCACGCCTCTTACATGTCATTAATTTCTAATTACATGTAAAATATGTAAAAATGTTATCTAATACCAATAATTTTTTTGTAGGTTTTGAAGTTAATAATTATTATTTATTGATTTTTTTTTATATTAAGCATTTTTTGTTCGGCAAAAAAGATGAAAAATAAATTGCTGATCTGTTTTAAAGAAAAAATAATGCAAATACCACAGGAAAAATATACAAACAAAGTAACAAAAAAAGATTTTACTTCAGCATTAATTCTTTTAAACCGCAGTTTATAATCTTAAAGGTGTTGCAACATTTAAATTAAAAACGTAAAACGCTGTCAATACGTACCAGCAAAATTTAGGATAATAAAATAAATACATTACACCATTTTAAATTATAAAGAGGAGAGGTCAAGTTAAAAATATGATTTCACCTTGAGGAAAGATAAAGTAAAACAAGCATGATAGGAGACAAATTAATTATGATAGCAGGAGGAATGACGTCAACTGCATAGCAACAAGCAAATTTAACTGATTAAAACGAAAAGATATATTTAAGTTTTTATGCAAATCCCAGTAAATTAAACCTACCAATACACCAAATTAAATTTATCGCGTATTCTGATGTATTATATTTCAACAGAGGAATATATTAAAATATATACAGAATATATCGCTAACCGTCCAGTCAAATGTGAAATCAAGTGGGTTTCAATTATCCACCATCCCTCAGGAGTGATCGACCTGAACCTGAATCTGTTCCAGACTACATGTTTACCGGTGTATTTACACGACATCTGCAGCTACGTCAGGCCTGATAAGCCGGTAGTAGTAATTATATTTGCACACATGCACACATACACACACAGAGAGAGAGAGAGAGAGAGAGAGAGAGAGAGAGAGAGAGACCTGGCAGTAATTGGAAAACTTATATATATATGGTTATAATCTGATACGAAAATACAAATTACCGACATCAGGCTTCAATTTTATTAGATAAAAAAAACAAAAAAACATTAGATTGTAAGTTTAAAAAGAGTTGTTAACTTTATAACTGAGAAATGGTTTAAATTTTAAACTTCATGAAAATAGCTAAAAAAAAACAGTATAGTATCACTGAATGCCAGATTTAAAAAAATTAAATTATAAATGTTGAATTAAAAACATTTTATTTTATTTTTTAAATTCCTAAGACACACCTACTGAAACAGATAAACATTATTGTTAAGATCAAATTTTTTCTGAAGAAAATAAACCGGCTAGATTATAAAATATGCCATTAATATGGTATAGTTATATATAGTATATTTTTTTTTTTATAGTTATAAACTTTTTAAGATCATCGATATGGTTTTAATACTGGCTTTAGCATTAGAAATTATGGATCAATCAACAAGTGAGGATGCGCGCGCATTTATGAAGGCAACACACTCTAGTTTTGCGGCGGCAGTACATCAACAGAAACAGCATCCAAAACATCGCTTCTCGTCGGGGGCGGCACATGGCGTTGCTGCTATGGCTCGGCTTCGTCGTGTCCGCCGCGGCGTCAACCACCGTAACAAAAGTCTACAAAGTAGGTGTCTTAATGGCATCCCGACTCGACTCCCCTTTTGATTTGGAACGATGTGGTCCCGCCGTTGATATTGCGCTTGAAGAAGTCAATGAAAAGTTTCTTTCCGTTCATAGTGTATCTTTAGAAAAAGTTCAAGCGAGGTAAGATGTTTAAACTTTAGTTATACTATAAAATAAGAATTTATTACCCTTTACTAAACTTTAGTTTATCACGAAACTTTGGAAGAAAGTTTTCATTATGTTAGTTACCACTGAAACTTAAAATATTATCAAATAACTAAATGCAAATAAGTGTTTGGGAATATAATAGTGATTTGTAACAAAACTTAAGTAAATAAACAAGAATTTTTCGCGTAACTTCAACCAAGTAGATCAATAATCTTAATTTACAACACATTCATTTTTTTCTAAAATAATATATTATAGGAGAAAATGTATTTAAGCGATTATTAAAACAAATTCAGTTTATGTAAAGTCAGAATAGCTTAATAAAATTAGTTACAAAATTGTATAAATTATATTATGCGTGTACCCGTAAAATTATAATAATAAGCACATATAAATCATAAGTAGTTATTAATCAATTTCATAATTTAAAAAAGAAAAAAGAAGTTAACGTTGTAATTAATAAACACATAAAAAAGAAGCTAAAAAGATACTGTATGACTTCTCCGAGTTTGAATAATAAAAATTAAACCAAACGAATAAATATATTTTTTTAGAGGTGAAGAATAAATTTTAAGAAACGTTTTTGTAAGACTTTTCATAAATAGTTAAGTGCAAAAAATGTAAGTAAAGTTTTCTCTAAATCTAACCCCTCTTCAATAAAAGCTAAAATAAGAAAAAGTAACTTTGCTGCATTTTAGGTCCGATGATAATTTAAAAAAAAAAAAATTATATACTTTTCTTGATGTCTCTATATATTAAGTATAAACTTAATAAAAAAAAAAAAAAATTAAAACGGAAGGAAGGTAGAGCAAAAGAACAAAAAAAGAATATATATCAATTTTAAGAAGTAGAGGTTATCTTTTTGAATATTTTTACTTTCTTGAACGAAATAAAGGAAGTATTGTGAGCGCAAAAAATTTCGGTTTTCAGATTTCAACGAAATTATACTTTTTGACTATCCCTGAATCCATTTTGACTAATTTCGACGTGACGTCTGTACGTACGAATGTATCTGGCATAACTCAAAACGATTATCCATAGGATGTTGAAACTTTGGGTTTTGACTGTTGTAAAATCAAGTTGTGCACCTCCCCTTTTGATTGCAATCGACTGAACTAAAAGTGTCCAAAAAAGCCCAAAATCCAAAACCTTTTTCTTAACTGTAGTAGTAAGTCCTCATTGAGATCTTTTCAACGATATATCTTAAGTGGTACTAATTTTCATTGGTTCCAGAGTTATAGCCTAATGAAATTTTCATTACTGAAATATTTGGATCTTACAATGCGAAGGCACATCAGTTCGATTCAGACATCATCTCCTTTTTTTTAATTTAAATATACTCGTATTGGTTTATTAACAATTATTAACCGCTGATTGTAAAAAAAATCTTTAGGATAAATAATAATTCAATAATAACAATTAAAAAAAATTTGAAAAGATATCAGAAGTTATTAATGAAATAAAATTTGATGTACTTTTCATTAAAAAAAAATGTTTATATGTAATTTTAATAGGCGTACATGGAAGTCATGTGGTGTTCACATCAATTTTTTTATTATATATGCGTTGTAGGTAATAAATTTTTTTTCATAAAAATGTTCTCTAAACGGCCTCTGAAGAAAATGAAATCTGTTTTTTTCGCGATCTCTCCTTAATGATTTTTGAAAAATATGAATTTGATTAATATAACCAACGCCCCAAGTATTGAAATACTTGAGCCAAATTTGAAGAAAATCGGCTTGATCGATCCTGCGATATAAGGCCAAAAACAGTGCAACACATACGTACACACATAAATACATACATAAGTAAACAAATACATTGGTTTTTGTTGTCTTGATGAACTAGATCCTATAACTAGTTCGATCCAAAAACGTAAAACTTAACTGACACTATAAAACGTAGATTTGCAAAAAAAACCCGATACCCATTTTTGAAATGATTTTCATACTTTCCCTTTAATATTCCAGCTCTTTAACACTGAAGCTAGTTTCGCCGGGAAAGTAATAAAGATAAAATCAACCTAAAATGTTTATTTTAGTAAAATACAATTGAAAAAAGTAAAAATTAAGCGCTGAGGAATTTTTAGCATACTATAAAAATAGGAAAATGTTCTAATTGTTTTATTTCTAAGTCTTACTGTCGTCCAAATGCATTGTTTTCTATGATTATGTTTTTATTTTGAAGAGTAATCGCCTCTGGTGAACCCGTAATGCATTTCTTTGTGATATCAGTGGAGTCTTTGTTTTAGTGAAAAATTATTAGAATTACACGTACGATTTAAAGTTGTTGTTATCTGTTTATTGTTACTACTGCGAATAACTGAATCTTTGTAAGCATAATGATATTTATCCGGAAGTCCAAATGTTAAGAAAAAGAAAAACTGATGTGGACACCATATGACTTCCTTGTACGCCTATTAAATTATATATACACTTTTTTTTTTAATGAAAAGTACATACAATCTTGTTTCATTAATATCTTCTGTTTTTTTTTTTATATTGTTATTACTGAATTATTATTTATTGTAAAACTTTTTTTACAATCAGAGGTTAATAATTATTATTATTACATCAATAAATTTTAATTAAAAAAAAGGAGATGAAGTCAGATTCGAACCGATGTGTCTCCTTACTCTCAAGATGCTCCCCTTGTATCTCCGACCACTTAAATATAAATTTTCTATATATAAAATATAGAAATATATGAACTTAACGGTGGAATATTGTATTGTCACTCGACTTACATCCGTGTGTAAAATTTCACCATTGTATGAAGTCGGGAAATGAGTTTAATTTAAAATTTTATAAATCAAATAGATTTCGAACTACCACTCTGAATAATTTTTGTTATGCAAGAAAGGGATTTCTGTGTTAAAAATTGGAAACGAGAATATCTTATAAAATCTATTATATTTTACGTCTAATTTTTCATTAAACTTTGTTTTTATAATAAATCATGAATGAATAAATCGGAAAATAAAACAGAGGCGGAAAGCTTTATTTGAAATTTTACGAAATATTCCTACAAAAGTACGTGTAAACTGAATGTTCTATTATTTAATTATACGTTCTACGCTGACTATTTAAATGCATTATGAGCGATAAAATAATATTTTTTAATAGCCAATAAAGGAAAATTCCACCGTAAATATTTTGTAATAAATGATAAGGAATTTTTTTATTAAATTTGCAAATGATAATTTTTGTTTTCTTGCGCGAGTTTTGTAGCAGCAAATTTAACCATATTTTTATGTGACATAGTATCGATCGTATTTCTAATTATTATAAATATTTCCTTACATTTGATTTGATAGTAGCCTGTCAAAGGCTACTATCTAAACTGATAATTATACAACAACAAAAAAACCTGACAACTGCTATTGTCTGAAAAATAGTTCAAAAACTCGAATAGTGTGAATGGAAAAACGGTTAATTTAGGACAAGAAAAAAAAGAGCATATTTCCTTTGGCGCATTTTTTCAGGCGCAAGATAAATTAATGATTAGTAAAATAGAGTACGTTACTTTGTAGTTTTTCTATAAAATATACAGAGAGAAAATATTTAGTATTACAACTCCATGTCATATTTTAGTAGAAAAAGTTTGGGAAATGAAATAAGATCACTTTTTTATCTCTAATATGATACCGCTTCGTTAGGATGAAACTCATCGGCGAAGAATTAAACGTAATTATTAGAAAATAGTCCCAAACTAATTTTTATTTATTTATTTTTGCCAGAGAAAGTAAGAAAAATCGTAAGTCAGTCCAACGACATTACCGAATGTAAAAGAGTCTACGAAAGAATAATTTGCTATTATATATTTTACAAGAAAAAGAAATTTAAATAAATTTCACAATATTACCTCCTTGGAAATTTATTCAACAATCTAAATTTTCTTGGAAATGTTTCAGTAACTTATTAATTAAAAATACTTTTTTTGAATAATGAAAAATGTCAAAGAATAACATAAAGTTAAAATTGAAGTACTTTTTTTTAATAATGAAAAATTTCAACGAAAAACATAAAATTAAAATTGAAGTTTCATAATTTCATGTGAATGCGATATAAAAACAATAATCCAGAACTATTTTAAAGTAAAAGAGATGAAAAAAAAAAATTAATTAAAATTAACGTAAGAGAATGTTTTTAAATGGAAATTTGATGAAAATTATTATGAATTTTTCATTGAAATAAACAGGATAAAGAAAAAGTAAAAATGTTATAAACATTTAATTAAACCTTTTCTATATGTCAGCAAACTAATTTATTCTAGAAACTCTAATGCCTTGATTAAACTTCGACTTTCGATTTAATAGTTAGTCACTTGTTTTCTTAAAAAGTAGAGCTAGTGAAATATTAATTACAGAATAAAGATTCCATGTTAATACTATTTTTTATCGTCTCAATATTCTCTTTCCTCTTACAACAATGATTTCAGCATTTTTCAGATGGCCTTAACTGAAATTCTACTGTGAAATATATTATCTCTTTTGTTTTATTCCTTTGTCTAATACGGTAGTTATTTATTTTTACAAATTTTGCAATTTCTTTGCCTTTGAAGTCGTTTACCTGTCCTTATTGTTCATAGTTACATATTTTACTAATGTTTTATCAACTAGACAGACCGTTTTGTCCAATTTTATTTTTTTTTAATTTGCTTCCGTCATTCACTAAAGCCAAAAGAGTATAAAAACATTTAATTACAATAAAAGTAGCTGTTGTAATATTGCTCGTATTCCTGGAATTTCTGCAACTCCAGAATACGAGATACTAATGTGTTTCTGTAATGATCCTGGGATACTAATGCGTACAGTAATGATCATAGATTCAAAAAGACTTTGAACAGGATGATTATGTGTTTATAAAATATGAATAAAACGACAAAGTAGAAAATATTCAGTTTCCATAAAGATCACCTCTCAGGTGGTCATTTCCAGATGATCAAAATGTTATTCAATTTATCTTGCCCATGGTCTGGAAGGAAAAAAGCGCATACATAAAAATCCTGAATTCGGTAAAGGAATAGTTATAATTGTAAATTAACGTAGAAATTATACTTTTGCAGCAACAACTAGATGTGCAATAATTATCAATGTTTCTCGAAAAATGAAATTTGCAAAAACTGCGGAAAGGCAATTTTGCTAAACTTTGAAGATTCAAAAATTTAAGCCGAGACAAGAGGAAAATATTTGTGAAAATTCCTGATCTCCAACAACACATATTTTTTGCAAAAAATTGATTTTTTCTGTTATTTTCGATGGTTTAAACGCTAAATAATTGATATACTCAGGAGGTCTTATAGGAACGTAAGCGACGTATATGAATTTTTTACTGAATAAAATAAAAGACTCTTACTACGAGAACGTAGGAATTAAGATTAGCTTTTAAATACTTCAATGAAGATAACAAACTACGTATCATTAGTCAGATACGCGAACATGAGACATTTGAGAAGATTTTCGTTTATTAATGTAATATATTATGAGAGTGTATTCCAGAATAAAAAAAAAAGAAGAAATAGTCATTACAACTCAATGTTTTTACTGGCGAATGATTACTTTTCACTTACGTACTATGTCGCAAAGTTATCAGTTTACCGAAACCTTACACGTTATATGTACGGTAATGATTCCAGAGTCAAAAAGACTATTTGAGTAGGATTATGTTCATAAAAGTTTAAATAGAACGACAAAGTAGAAAAGATCCGGTTTCCATAGACAGAATCTCTCAGGGACCACTTCCAAATGATCAAAAAATTCAATCTTTCCAGAAACAATTCTTCACCCAAAATAAAAAACACAGTTGAAGAAATACGACAGGTATACAAAACATTGCATAAATGGTGCTGCACCAGACAATAATTAATTGAATTATTGTTAAAACCATCTAAAAGATACTTTACTTATTCAGACGAATTTACTACTTTGTAGGAAGAAGCCAAACCAACATGATGTCAATCGGAGAATATCTTTTTCAAAATGTGTAAAGTTTCAGGCTTTAAAATAAATAAACAGAAATGCAAAATTTTCTCAAAACCTTGTTAGGAAAATTTGTTATGAGGAATAATGAAACCTGATTGATTTTTAAGTGCCCAAATACGTCTCTACGAAATGGCATAGAAAACAGTTAAAGAAATTTTTTAAAACTATGTTATGGAAAGAAAAGGTTTTCAAAAAATTAATTCTCTTATTCACACTGTGTATTTCCTGTTTTTAAAAGTCTTATAAATGTTTAAAAATTTTAAAAGAATAACTTTGATGCAATAAAAACTTTACGATGAAATTTATGCAAAGACATAAATGGAATTACGCATTGATGAAGGGCGTTCAAGATTTCTGTTGTCAAATCCCCGCCACAATTTAAGTTTTAAAACGGCATTTAAGAGCTTGGTTAAAATGCTTTTTATTTTTATCTTTGAGTACTTTTTTTTGTTTCTATTTTAGGAAGTCACTAATTCACTAGCACAAGGTTAAGTTGCTGTAGACAAATCATAAGATTCGCTTTTAGTAACTATACATGCAGCTTATATTCGCAAACCTATTCATTAATTACAAAGATTGGCATAAATCAATTTATTTTCTCCACTATCTAAATCCCAAAAATTTGTCATGATATAGATATTTCCGAAGAAAACATATTTCCTTCGGGGAAGAAAGTGGTGATATTGAAAAGATGGGTTGTTTCCTAAATTAATGTAACGGTAAAAGATTATTGTTAATACATATACGCTTTTATATACAGCGTGTCCCATATAAAACGCGACCCATCAAACACTCATCCATGAAATTTCAAAAGTCAAGCTTACTCCCCTACTCGTTACTGAAATGGACTCGTCCAATATCTGAACATCGCGGCGACGCAGTAGAACACTACCGATAGTAACAACAATGCAATCATAACGTTCAGTGTATTGCTAGAGACAAGATGGTGTTTTCACTAGATGAACGTGTTTTCATTGTCGAGTCGTACTTCAGTACGAAATCAACGGTTGCAGTGCAAGATTTGTTTCGCCATAAGTACCCAGATAAACCAGCTCCAAGTACCAGATAAACAAAACATCAGTATTAAGGTTAGTTGCAAAATTTAGAGACCGGTTCTGTTAATAACGAGGAACACAAAAGATTTGCGTCAGCGTTGAATTCAGATACAGTCACTGAAATCAAAGACCGATCACAGATGAAGCACGGGTTCATTCGGACGGATACCTAAACAGCCAAAACAGTAGAATTTGGAGCGCTGAAAATTCCCACGTTTATCACGAAAAACAATTACACCCGCAGAAGTCGGGCGTGTGGTGCGCGATACCGCGGAAGAAAATAATCGGTCCTATTTTTTTCGAGTACACCATTAATGCAGAACTATATCAGGATATTTTATTTCAGTTCATCGCACCCTTGGAAGAGGAAGACAGACACTGCTGGCTACAACATGACGATGCGACATCGCACTACGCAGGTTCAACTTCTTATTTCGTCGAGGAATTCTTTGGTGTTATCGGTCGAGGCTTGTGGCCACCAAGATCTTCAGATTTGACTAAGACGGATTTTTTCTACGGGGTTACCTCAAAGAAAAAGCCTACAGCAACAAACCACGAACACTTGAACAATTGAAAGTCAATATTGAACAAGCTGTATTAAATATCCAGGCACAAACTTTGAAAAAAGTTGCAAGAAACGCTGTAAAAAGAATTGAATTGAAGCTTGTATTCAAGAGGATGGCAGCCACTTCCAACATTTACTCTAAATGTAAGGTAATGGATGGTAATAATAAAAATTGCATTTACATTTACACATGTCTTTTATTATTTCAATACCTACCAATATAAGGTTGGGTTGCGTTTTATATGGGACACTGTATATATGAGGCATATTCATAAAGAGCCGTCGGCTTATATATAAATATTAGCGGGTCTGAACACAGTTTCTAGCATGTAGGGTCATATATCGGCTATTTACGAAGCCGCTGCAGTTGTTTTGATTTCGTAGTCGTTTGCCTGCCGGTGAATGCAGATCGCAATGTCCGCGACAACCGTTTTTGAAGTACGCGTTGTGATTTGATTTTTGTGTGCAAACGGGTCTTCAGCTGTTGAAATTCTTCGGGAATTGTGCCTAGTGAAAGAAAGGTTAGACAATGGTGTCGAGACTTTAAAAATGGCCGCACAAATGTGCACGAAAAAGAGCGGAGTGGTAAGCCCAGTATTCAGACCGACGAAATCGTTGATAAAGTATCACCGAAAACTTCGATGTGATCGGCAACTGACGATTAGTGCTCTGACTGATGAATTTCCGCATGTTTGACGCACCTCTATTTAGACGACTGTCATAGAAAAGCTCGGATACCACAAATTGTGTGCAAGGTGGGTACCGAAAATGCTCACCGACCAACACAAAGAGCAAAGAATGTGCAAAGGACGAGCGTTTTTGGACCGCTATCGACAAGATGGAGACGATTTGTTTTCCCACATTCTTACGGGCGACGAGACGTGGATATCCTACACTAATACACTAACGCAGAATCGAAACAACAGTCGATGCAGTGGCCCCATTCAAGTCCCCCAAAACCGAAAAAGTTTAAGCAATCTCCGTACTCGAGTCAAAAAATGTTGGCTACCGTTTATTGGGACGAAAATGGCGTTATTTTGGTTGATTTCATGGTACGTGAATCGACAATTACAGCTTACGTGTACTGCGAAACCCGGCTCACCAAACCGAGATGTGCGATCCGAAATCGACAACGCGGGAAACTTTCCGTCCAGCGTTATCCTCCTACACGACCACGCGTGTCCTCACACCGCTGCCTTAACCAAGAAGTTTCAAGATTTTTGTTGGGAACCTTTTACCCACCCTCCATATATTCCCGACCTAGCACTTAGACTACTTCTTGCATTTGAAAACGTGGCTTGCTGGACGACGGTTTGAAAACAAGGAACTCAAGACTGCCGTTGTTAACTGGTTCAATTCCCAGGCCGCGAAGTTCTATGCAGAGGGGTTAAAGAAACTAGTGTAGCGTTACAAAAAGTTCTTAGAACTGATACCGATTATATTGAAAAGTGAAGTAGATATGTGTTAACTAAAACTAAGAAAAACCTTTTCTCACGAGTAAATTTTTTTAATGACCTAACGGTCCTTACTTTATGAATATGCCCATGTACATGGGCACACGTATGTTACACATATTAAAACATGTATAAACAAATATACTTTATACATTATTTTGTAATCATTTTGATTTATATAACTGTTAATACTGATAAAATTACAACCAAAATGTAAGTTTTTACATTCTAAAATATACTGATGTACGCTCTTCCCTCTAGTTTTTGATTTGGTTGTCAAGACGGTACTTACAGTATATAACTTGTTTTTTGTTCGCGTATTTTATTAATTTTACAGGGCTAGGCGGAAGTGATTTTCCTATGAATTTCTAGGTAACTGCTTGTCTTGTCAACTTGCTAGAGGGAATGAAGTGTAATAATCTTTTAATTGTTTTTAAAAATCCAATCCCATACGGGATTCAATCCTTCCGAAGGAAAGGCTTAGACGGTATTAATATAATACTTTTGGTAGTACTTTACGTTACATTAATCGGTTAATGAAAACGTATTTCTGAAAGTTGAGCGAATTACAAATGAGTTTTTAAAATTGTAACAATCTTAAATTATACTAAAAATGTTCATTTCTAAGAGCTTAAATTTTAATTCAAATCAATTTTATCAATAACTTGTTTTTACATAGATAATCAATCGATCAATCACTTCTTAAATAAAATAATGGTTTCTATTACTTTCTCTAGATGTTCAATAATGTTTTGTTTCTACCATTTTGTGTTACTTTATTAAAATATTTCTTAAAATATCTTAAAGCTAATATGAATTTTAGATTAAAAAGTGTTATAAAAATTTTGTTTGGTCAATATTAATTTTTTACCATTAATAATATTAACATACCAGCTTACAATAATATAATTATTAGTTGCAACACTATATTATTTTAGTTCTAAGAAACATGTTATATTACGAAATTAATTAAGAAACTTTGTGAAGATAAACGATTTTACCTAAATGGAAATAGAGAGGAAAACTAGCTCTGTTTTCTTAAAATTAACCTTGAAGTATAGATGAGATTTTAACAAATTAATCAGTATCAATTTTCTTTTAGAAAACAGTAATAAATTAAGTAATAAAGTTTCAGGTTTAAAATAAATTAACTCCGAAACTGCGTATTCTTATAATTGTGCTTAGGCAGTACAGGATAAATTGTTCTTTATTTATTTGTTTATTCAACTGCCAAATGTTCAGTAAATTCTTTCCTTGTATCTTGATTAGTTATTATTGATGAATTAGTTTATTTATTTTCAATCTATACCCAAAAAAATTATTATTATTATTATTTTAAGGAATTTAATAATAATTGAAGATCTTTCTCTCGCTTAGTATTTCCAAGTTCATGTTGGGCAACTGTTTTTCTGGTTCTGTCAGAAAAATTATGTTTGTGATTTACATAATTGCAGGCCGATTCGTTTTTATCATATCTTCTAAATTATTTTAAAAATTTATGCATACAGACATAATTTTTTTTTTGCTATTTCATAATGTACTCACAAAATTTCAATACAGTTTGTTTTTTTAGAAAAGTATTTCCACTACTTCTAAACTTATAGAAAATATTTTAAACAGCAGTAATTAAAACATATTTCATTACTCTCTAAAACATTTAACTTATTTACATACATATTACTAGAAGAACACAGTTAATATGATATTAAAAGAGTTGCATACGACTGATCAAACTCATGTGTACCCAACCGTAAATAGTTAAAGTTACATTTATAGATAAGGGCATCAACATAAAAAGTAATTCTATACGTCAAATTGTAAAAGACAGGGTACTTAAAAATTTACGCTATTTAGTTTGATCTTTGAGATCTTCCTGAATATCTCACTGATATCTTCATCAGAAAAAAGAACTCTTAATAATTAAATAATCCCAAGTTTAGCAGTTAAAAAAATGATTATTTCAGCTGATGATAGTATGAAACTTTTGTTTGATATAACAAATTCTCGTGGGACAAAAAACGGGTTTCGTTTGCAACACAATAAAACCGTATTGGTTGTTTTTTACAGCAAGTTAAACTACAAAGCTATCGAATAAGGAAATTGCCAGTAGATTATTGGGTACCGATATTAGTGTTGAAGGCGTTAATCATGATGTAATTAATAACATTAATCAACAAAGAAAATCTTCGCGAGCAATTAAAAAACTGGCAAAGTATTGTATGACATTTCCGACTACGCCGATCAAGTCGTGATCATCAAAACAACAGATTTTAGCAACAAAATTCTCACATTTCGAATAAAAAAAATTGTTGATTTTAGGGACTTCCTTGCTCTATAGAGAAAATTTAAGTCTATAAATAAATGATTCAACAAATAAAAAGTAATGATCCGTAATAAATAATATCCCCAATAAATATTAGTCACCAATAAAAAAAAAGAGTTGTTCAAAAATATTGAAAAAGTATAACTTTTATGAAAGTATTGAAAAATACTTCCTCAAATTTTGGGTCCGGAATATAATACAAGTGCCAAAGCTACTTTAATTTTAATAACTGTTTAAGTGATGAAGATTACAAAAATAACTTTTTTAACAAAAATTAAAAAAATTACAAGGGAAAAAACAAAAAAGAAAACAGAATATATATATATATATTTTTTTTTTAAAGTGGGGAATAAATTAAAAAAAAAAACTAAAAATAATATATAGGTTTAGCCTAACAAATTTATTTAGGTAAAGTTTTCTGTAAATCTAACATCCCCTTTATTGAGTCTAAAAAAATAAAAAGAAAATTATCCAAAACCTTTCTACATTTAAGGTTAGGGATAAATTAATTTTAAAAAAATTGTAGACATATCATGTTAATACTATATATGAAGAATTAACTTTCAAAGAATGTTTGAAAAGTATTTAATCCGAAGGGAGGTAAAGCAGAAAAACAAAAAAAAACATTTAAAATTTAAGGTGATGAGTTGACTTATAGCGAAAAAAATTTCTTTGAACTATTTATATACTCGTAAACATGGTAACAAATTTATTTTAATAAAGTTTTTTCTAAAATGTCTCCGAAAAAATAGATTTTTTTTTTGGTGACATTCCCCCTTAAAGACTTTTGAAAAAAATTAATATGAATAATGCTTTAAATAATGTATATATATGTATATATTATCTGTAATATATATATATATATATATATATATTTATTTATTTATTTATTGTTAGTATGTATAAATATTTGAGTCAAATTTGAGGAAAATCGGTTTGGTTAATTCTGGGGTAAAAGACCAAATACAGTGCAAAACACTACGGTACATTTATATGTTTTTCTTTTGTCTAGCTGAACTAGCTGAATACCTTAAACTTAGAAGATTTGGCAATATCCCGATACCTCATTTTTGACATGATCGCTATACTTTCCCCTTTAATATAGCTATTCTAGCTATATTATCCGAGAAAGTAAAATTTTAACTCTTTCTTTTGAATATATATTAACATCTATTTTTATGATATATTTGTATTTACCTACTTCGATCACGCTACAAGAAAATATTTCTTTTGTGTAAGAAAATTTTTTCGCATATCACATTTTAGAACTTCAATTAACCGAGAAAATAGCATTATTATATTTCTGAATAATTTCAATTAAAAGATCTAACCATTAAATTAGAATCTAACAAATTGTTTAGTAGATTAAATAATAATTTCTTACTCACTCTCTAAAGATTAGTATTTTTACACTTGTGAACGTTTTCCTATCTGCAACATACAAGACAGTTGAATTATTTATTTAGTCTCGTTATAGATCAAAATAATTCAGCCTACGAGAAGGATCTTATTAGGCTTCAAAATCTAATTTTAATAAATTATCTAAGTATTTAATAACTAGTAATTCGATTTAATGAATAGCTCAAAAATTATTTCAGCTACATTTTTAACAAAGGTCACTGAAACTTTTATTACTTATTCTAAAACTTCCCGATGAGTTAGAAATCTAAAACTTAAAAAGTAAAATCTAAAAAAGTAAAAAAAAAACGACTTTGATTCTTAGACTAACAATCTAAGTAGTTTAAATGAAGGAGTTAAAAAGGATCTCCGAAGAAGAACCTTGAATCTTGGAATCTTGAAACCCAGCGGTGATGTTCCTTTTCAACAGGGAGTAACTGGTAAAAAAGAGATTTTTTCATCCTTACTTCTGAAAGGGGGGCAACAAAACAATTTTTTTTTTAAATGCGTATCATGCACGCCTCAGATGAGGTATATTGGTAATATTTAAAATTATTCTTTAATATTTATTCCGAGAAGAATAAGAAAATTTTCTACAAGTTAAGGAATTTATTTTAAAACCATACAGAAAATGATTACATACTATTACGTTATATTCCGTTATTTCTTTGTATGTTCTGAGTCTTATAGCGATAGAATCTTGAAATTCACCACAGATGATACAGCTATTATTCTACAGATATATATCTAAGGTTTTCCCTTTAAAACATCTTGGTAACTGTAAAGGTAAATGAATAAAAATGAACTTCATTATGGACGTAGATATTTCTCATATGTTAAATTAAAATTAAAAATTCATTGCTGATGCTGATTATGAAATTCTATGTAAAAACATTTTGGCAATTCTCTTTAAACCACGTTCGGAGGGTGAGTTTTCTACTTCTAATTTATATTCTATAGTGTGAGAAACATTTAAACGGAAAAATACGTTAATAACAACTTAACTTTGCATAATAAAACGTATCCGTTCTCAGACTGAATTTCAAACCGACTAACCATTCGTTCTCAAAGTGGGCAATAACGCACCCTTGTGGGCGTTGGAGACTTCTGGGGGGACGATAGAAGGCGCACAGAAAATTGGGGGCATTCAGATGGTCTAGGAAGGCGATGGCACATTAAAAAAAAGCAAAAATTATAAACCTCTGATACTTCAAACCAAAATTAAATACCTACTATACCAGTGCAAAAAATTAAAGGGACACCTATATTTATGATAAAATTATTGTATTCAAACTACTTTAACTTTGCAATAAAGAGGCTTAGAGAAACGAATAAAAACAAAAATTAAATCTTGAACAGTCTACGTTTTGACTGTATACGTCAGATTTCAAAAATAATCAAATTTTTAAAAAAATCAGTGAGATAAGTTTTAAAACTTTGAAAGTGTTTCTTCGTGTTTGATACAGCACATGGGGGAAACGAAATTTTTTCAGTTAACTGCATTAAAATCGTTTGAAAGCTTAAGACTTCAGCTTTATTTCTTTCTTTTGTATGTCATTCTACGATTTTTCTGAACCGAAATATTCCACATTAAAGAGAAAAGCCCACTTATGTGTTTAACGCTGCAAATTTCCCGATCTAAGCAACATATTGATACAAATAAATATGGATTATTATCCTTGAACAATGAAAACTTGCTTGTTTACTGCCAACACTTGCACCTCCACGGTGATTTCAAATAACGATTCCAGGCCATTTTAAATACGGTCAAACCAGATTGGGTGTTGGATCTTTATAAATTTCAGCACAGTAGGATCATTGCAGTAGGAATTATCCATTCTGACCATCCCTGAATCCATTTTGACTAGTTTCGGCCTGACGTCTGTACATACGTACGTACCTCGCATAACTCAAAAACGATTAGCAGAATGTTGAAATTTTGGATTTAGGACTGCTGTAACATCTAGTCGTGCATCTCCCCTTTTGATTGCAATCGACCGGACCAAAGGTGTCCAAAAAAGCCCAAAATCCAAAAAATCTGGTTTTTGGACTTTTATAACTGCATTAATAAACCCTGATTGAGAACTTTTCAACGATATATCGTAAGTGGTACTTATTTTCACTCCTTTAAGAGTTATAGCCAAATAAAATTTTAATTAGTGAAATAGTTGGGATCTTACAAAAGGAAGGCATATCGGTTATAATACAATTTTATCTCCTTTAAAATAGATTTTAAATTATTATTGTACTTCTTATTTTTTTCAATTTTTATTCAAAATCTTTTGCGTGTTTTTTGTCGCAAATTTTCGGACGATCATAACCATGAAAAACGTGTCTATTTTTTAATTTATTTTGTTTGATTTAGAATTCAATACAATATTTTCCGATCTCCATGGTTGAGAAGTTAAGGTGGTGTCTCGGCTTTTTGTGCCACATTTTCGTGCTGGCATTTCCCAGGTTCGAATCCCGGTCAGGCATGGCGTCTTTTTATAAGCTACAAATTTCAACCGGACTAATAATGATGATAGCTGTCGATGCCCGCTCTTTAATAAAAAAATAAAAGTAAAACAATTATTATTATTATTACTTTATTCTTAATTAAAAAATTAAAAATAGTCGTAAGACAATTTTTAAATAAAATGTGACAATACATCAATAAATATGAAAGCTTCTCAAAAATGTTAATACACGTTTTTAAAAAGTAAATATTATTATAAGATAAATGGTAGATAAATTATACAAAAACAATAAAATCAGGATGTAGACTATAGCGTACACAAGCATATAAAATTGAAATGTTTGTCTTATGTACCCAGTATTTAGAAAACCTTTGAGCATAAATTAATTCCAAAATTGGTTTTTAAATTAATTAAAAATATTTTCCGTATAATTATGATCCACGTATCTTGGAGAACTATTTAGAAGAAAAAATTACGACGGAAGAGAAATGACAGCATGATAAAACACTAGTTGACAGGAAAATCTTGTTTAATTGATTATAAATAAATCTAAATGAAAAACAATCACTATTACGCGGTCAGTTCAAAATCTTTCCTAAGCCACGTAAAACTCAAAAATCCTCAATATAGATAAATAAAACGTAAATATTTACTAAAAAAAAAGCAAAGAGAACAGTTCCTTTCTATGATGATGTATTTTGTTTTATGCGTAATTAATTAAGATACAAAAACGAACAAAGCAGAAAAACGTATTCTAAAGTAAGGATTAATTATAGATGAACTATATGAGAAATGCATTATTGCAATCTGTTTGAAAAGATCCTGTGTTTAATTCAATGATAATTTCACTTGAAGACAAGGAAATTTGGAGAATGAAATGGAAAATCGAGTATAAGACAAAGTACAAGGATTGAAAATGAAATGCTTAATGCAACAGACAGTTCATATTTGTTTCACTCGTATATAATAGTAAAGAAACAAATAGTAGTAAATTAACAGTAAAATCGTACAAATGGAATGAAAAGAAAAAATATTGAGGAAAAGTTTTATAAAAATAATAAAACTGTTGCAACATAAAAAGTAAAAGGGTAAAAGAAATCTGGAGAAAAAAGAGAAAGTAATTTAGTATGAGGGAGTTTAATACTGGTTGCGAATGCGAAACTTTCCAAGTTTGATTATACCCTGAATTCAGAACTTTAAATTTATTTCTGATTTGAATACAAGTAGGTATACTGTGTATATATACATACTTTCTACATAGCTTTATTGTATGCCAACAAAGAAACAAAAATTTAAAAACTTTATAATTCATTAAGAATTGATTTATGAATAATACAGAATATAAAATTTGCTAATTCACAATGCAGAAATTTTTAATCTACTTTTGTATTATTTATTCTATTTTATTAAATCATCTTCAAATTATATAATAAGATTTAAGTAACAAAACGTTAACGTACATTTTAATGAATAGACTTTTTCTTAAAATATATTTTGTTAAGATGTAATTTTTTCTATAATTCTTTTGAAATTGTGTAATTGCATTATTTAACGAAAAATTATAAGATTATTATTGCAAATCATACAATCATTTTAATGACTTATTTACTAACACTCAAAAGATACGAAGGGGTTATTTCAAAAAATTTTCTCAACCTCCAGTTTTATAAAATATGTTGTGTTCCGAATAGCGTGTTGCTCCATGACGTATGACATTTTACCATAACGATCTAAATGTTTTTTGTACAACACAGTAAGAATACGGTAATGTTTTTAGATTGTGTATTCGCGAAATAGGCATCAATAGATCTATCTCTTTGGTATGTGTGGAACAACGGTATGTGAATAAAATATAGTGACCGATAATGGTCCCGATAAAAGTACTGGAGAGAATTTAAAAAAACTAATCGTGCCAATATTAATAAAACTATTTTTACGATGATTATTATTAAAGATATCATAATTAAATTTTCGCATCGTTCAAGAATAAATCATTTAATAAATGAAAACTATTATAAATAGATTATTAAAATAAATTTAAATTATTTACGGGATCCTTAAAATATGTAATTCCGAATTAGAAATTGAAAAAAAATAAAAAAAGCTGCCAACATAGTTGTTGCTTACACAAACTACTTAATAAAATATTTATAATTTTATTTAAATATTCAGTACTAGCGGCAACGGTCGACACCAAGTAATATAATTTCACAAAAACAAATTTCGCTTGTACGGTAGGCAACTGGTGTAGCCGCGAGTCTTAACACACCAGATATTGAGTCAATCGGGCGATCGAGTTCCAAACCCAGCCAGACCGAGTTACTTTTTTACACTTTAAATATTAATTATCACTTTAATCGTTATTCCAGCGGTCTCGGGAGGTAAAAAAAATAATAAATAAAAAATTAAATAAAAAAATCATTTATTTAATTTTACCGCTCACCTGTGACGTCACAACATAGCAGTAGTTTAAAGCATTTATTGGAGCAGGGGTGCGATTTAGAAAAATTTTTTTTTTGTAAATTGTTATTTTCCATCGTTAACAAACGTGCCTAAGAAAAATATGACCTTAATTAGGCGAAATCTCGACCTTAATATGACCTTAGTTAGACAAGATACTGACGGTGACCTTGCTCTACAGCCTCACCCCCTTTTAAGTTGAAAATTTAATGGCATCAATGTATAAAAATACAGAAAAAATTTGACCAAGTTTGGTCAAAATCGGCCCAGTAGCTCGAGAATATATAAGGTGATTTAGACTCCAACACCGAATTAATTCATTAGAAAACGTTGTAAAGAATGTAGCGCGAATTGGCATTTAATATGAAAATAATAGTTAAATACCTATGGAGTAAAATCTAAACCTCTAGATTAAACAGATATAGATTAAAGTTTAAATATTCTTTGTGGATTCATTTAACAATTTCCTAATTAAATTAGAAAAAAATATAAAATATAAAATTAAAAATAATAAATTACTATGAACATAATCTACGAAAAAAAGATACAGTTTTATTATACATTTACTTAGTGAACTGACTGAATTAAAAATAAAAATAGATAGAATTAATCGTTAAACTCGAGACTATACTTCTATAATGAATTAACTGAACCCAATCGTGACTTCTAAATACACATCATTAAATACTGATATTATCTAAGTTGCTTTTCAATAATTTTTGTGGTTTTTTTTTTATTAGTTTTCCCCTCCGATATCTTGAAAAAAAAAATTTATTTCACAATAAATTATGTTCAAACATTGCATTCTATTTCCTTTATCTTACTTATAAATTAACTTTTCAGTTCCGTTTTAAAACTCAATTTATTTAATTATGTAAAGGGATTTTAAAAATCGAGCGCAAAAAATTGACCGATTGTGCTGTCGACGTTGATTTTTTATTTTGGTACTTACGTATTAACGCCACCGCAGCTACGGCTTTATTTAAAAACAAAGTAGTCAATCGGATTTCGGTGGAAAATGGGCCGATATAGAGTTTAATATAGATTCTCTTTATTAATTTTAATAAATGGTTATTTATATTTATAAATATAATTTAATCAAACTTAACCTACGCTCGCTTCGCTCGCTAACCTTGACTAATTAACACCGTAATTTTTTGAGTATTTATTTAATAAATTCAGTAATTATTGCAATTGTTTATTATTTAAATAATCAAAACACTCTGTTAATTAGTCAAGGTTAGCGAGCGAAGCGAGCGTAGGTTAAATTTGGTTAAATTATATTTATAAATATAAATAACCATTTATTAAAATTTATAAAGAGAATGTTCATTTTCCACGGAAATCCGATTGACTACTTGTTTTCAAATAAAGCTGTAGCTGCGATGGCGTTAACACATAAGTACCTTTAATTTTCAAGCGCCATTTGTTTTCGATGGTTTATGACAAATCATGAAATACCTATACTCCTCAACAAATTTTACGAATCTTTTATCGGTATATAGAACCTAGCTACGTATCCTGTACTTCGCCATATTTATGGTATAAATAATAGGCCAAACTAATGCACATTTCACAGTTTGGTTAAAAAATTTGTTGTATTTTTTTTCTCTAATTTATGTAGAAACAATTAATAAAAAAATATGCAAGAATTCAAAAAAAATATTGATGCTATAAATGCAAGTGAAATAGACATTCACATCGGAAATAGACATTTCCGATGTTCGTTTATAAAATTTGGGTCTTTATTCAATAACAACATGGCGAATTTTGCGTAAAAATATTTTTGGTGCTTTTTCTTTTTACGACCACCCACCACTTTTTTCACATAAAAAATTCTTAATATAGCATGTTTTATAATAATTGATGAAAAAAATTAAAGAAAACACACTAACGTGCTGTTTTATATCAGTCATTTTAAGCATTCTCCATATTAACATATTAAAAAAACAAATACTGAATTTATTATTTAAAAAATCAAAACGTTACTGTTAATCAGTCGAAGTTAGCAAGCGAAGCAAACGTAGGTTAAGTTTGGTTAGAGAACGCTTGCAATGCGAGTTGATTACTGGGCCACTAACGGTGGAGAGTATCGAGAGCCGTATGTTGGCGAATAAAGTAAAATTCCGTACTATATCTGATTTTATTACACGAGTCCTTCAACAGGATAGGACTGCTGGGGCAACCGGCGGATGAGGGACACCCTGCTGAGCTGCTATTCGTTTGTGCATGCACAGATGGAAGCAGTGATGAGGCACGGAGACTCTCTCGTCCTCTTGTAGAGAAGACCGTAGTCCCGGCGGGAGTGCTCTTTTGAGTGTTCTAGTTAGAGCCAAATAAGGCATTAAGACCGAGTCCCGGCTCCTAGGGTGTAGGATCAGTAATGACATAGTCGGTCCTGGTAACCCTACTCTAAGAGTTAGAGGTAGGCATTAACAGTTAAGATCCAGCCGGCTTATAAAAGGACACCCTCCGATTGTGTTATTCTTCACTGTGGAATCCTATTCGAGAAAGAGGGGAGGAAAAGAAGTTTGGTTAGATATATTTAAAATTATAAGCAATAGTTGTTATATTTGTAATATGTAAAATATATGTTAATATGTTTAAAATAAACGGTATAAAATGGCATGTTAATGTGTTTTCTCTAATGTTTTATTTGGCAATTACTGTTAAGACATGTTATATTAAGTAATTTTCATGTGAAAAAATGCAAAAAAAGTGGGGGGCGTAAAATAAAAAAATCTGATGTGGACACCATAAAATGTTATTTCATTAATAACTTTTGATTTTTTAAATATTTTTTTTGTCGTTATTATTGAATGATTATTTATCGTAATATTTTTTTTTACAATCAGAAGTTAATAATTATTAATATCAATATATTTAAACTAAAAGAAAGAAGAAAAAAAGTAAAATAAAAAGGAAAAGAAGTCAGATTCGAACCGATGTGCCTTCCTCTTGTAGGATCCAAAAATTTCATTAAGTAAAATTTTATTTCTCTGTAGCTCTGGAACTAATGAAAATAAGTACCATTTATGATATATCGTTCGAAAGCTCTCAATGTGAGGGCTTATTACTGCAGTTAAGAAAAAATCCAAAATTCAAATTTGTTTAGATTTTCAGCTTTTTTTGAACACTTTTGGTCTAGTCAATTGGAATCAAAAGGGGAGTTGCACAACTAAATGTTACAACAGTCCTAAATACAAAATTTCAACATTCTAAGGCTAATTATTTTTTTAATTATGCGAGATACATACATACAGACGTCACGCCGAAACTATTATTTCCGTTTAAATCTGAAAACCGAAATTTTTCGCGATCATAATACTTCCTTTACTTCATACAAGGAAGTAAAAAGTACCAAATTTGTTGTACATCCGTTTACGATTCAACTATCTTAAGTATTAAAACCACGGTACCAATCATGCGTCAACGGTTGGCCGACTAGATTCTACAGCATTTCGAAGTGGATTCAAATTTTCATCAAAAAACTATCTTTTCAGATGAAGCTCCTTTTTGACTTAATTGCTTTGTAAACGAACAAAATTTCCTTATCTGGGATGATTCCCATCCAAAAATGATTGAAAAGCAACCATTATATACGAAACTTAAAAAAAAAAATGTTCAAATGCAGTTTCAATAGATGATGAACGCTAACGTGATAGCAAATGCAGCCTGAGATGAAATAAAGAGAAATACGATAAAATTAACGACCTGAATGTAACATAAGAAGGACAAAAAAAAAACGACGAAAAATTGTCAAAACAATAGTATAAATAAACAATTAAAATTTACTTAATTTATTTAATTTATATAACTTTTTTGTTTACAATAACAATTGTATCAATAAACAATTTGTAAAAATAATTGTACTATTTAGACCAAATATTTAAAATTTCTTGTAATCAAAAAAAGGGGGGAAATTGGTTCTGTGGTATCTAAAACGTGAGTTAAATCCTTTTGATTGAAATCTCTCTAAATATCTATAAAAATAAAAAAAACTCTGAAACATGCACGAAATTGGTTATGCGCTTAATAAAAAATTATGTTTTGAAGTACTGTACTGTCTTATGCTATGCATACGTAAACATAAATTTACTCACACACACAATCATTGAATTACTCTTCAATAATACTTTTCACTATTAGAACGATCATGTAGTTAATAAATACACTGAAAGATATGTAAAGTATTTACACAAATAACTACTCGAGTACCGAGCAGCAAATATAAATATATTAAACATAAAACGAAACACTGCCAAACACAAAAGGCACGTAACTGGCCTTCACATAACTGGCTAGTTCTGTCCCGCTCGGACAAATTCGGTTCTCCCGAAGTTACCCGAATGATCGTATCACAACAAACCTTACCGATCATGCTTACCCACCTGACTTCCTTCCTGACTCGGCTCCCAGAATTTGCACGAATGAATGTTATCAATACCCATCCAAAAGTGCGTGGTGCGTCTAGAGAAGATTTTACTACAAAAAATGATTTCAGAATACAGATGAATAGGAACTTTTAGAAAACTATAAATTAAAACGTTATTCAATGTCCACACCTAATTTTTATAAATATAATATTAAAAACTGCTTACCAATATTATTCGATTTCCTCAAACGTTTTTTAATAATAATTTAGAATAAAAATAAATAAAAAATATAAAATTCACATAATAAAATTAGAGACATAACGATCGATAAAAATTAAGATAAACATTGTGTAAATGTTAGTTATAAGGTATATAAATAATTATGTACGTCCGTTTTGTAGAAGTATCAAAATTATTATGTTAGTTGTTAAAACGAGGCTCGGCTGATAAATTTTGCACACTAGCGTGCTACACGCAAAAAAGCGGTTAAAAAAGCGCGCAGTGATCGAATTTTTAAGAGTAGAAAATGTGAATCCTACGAATATTTTTCATCGTTTAAATGTCAAAATTCTATAAACACATGATCCGAATGAACCAATCACGGCTAAACAAACAGATTTTTGATAAACTCTTGAACTACAAATATAAAGGTGGCTAAGTTAAACATAGCAAACAATTTTTAACGAATTTTTGTAGTTAATTTATGAAGGCTAAAAATCATATTTCCAAACTTCTTACAAAAATTAAACTATTTTTTACTCAAGAAGAAATAAAATTTATTAATTTATATACATAATTTTGTTTGATAATTTACCTACGAAAAAGCAAACTTTTAGAGAATAATGCAATTAAAATGAGAAAAACGTTTGGAGCGAAAATATTACATTTTTGATGGAAATAAAAAATTGTAACATCTTCATTAAATGATAATAGATTATCTAACCTTTTTACTTATTTCAATTCCTACAAATATTTTAATCGTAATATTCAACCAAAAATTAATAAAAACTGACATCAAATGTCATTTGGCATATTAGTTTTAAATAACTTTTCTTTTATGAATTTTTCTAAGAAGAATTATTAATTAAAAAATAAAGAAGAAAATAATTTCCTCAAAAGTGCAAAAGATTGGACGTTGGTACATTATAAATAAAATTTAATATATCAGTCTAAGTCAAAGGACTGTTTCAGAAATATACGAGTAATAAATTTTCTGTTTGAATTTCTATATCGATCACAAGAATATTGTGTTTACATCATAATATTACTAAGTCGTGTAGAATAGAGAAATCTGTGGACAACACATGACTTCCACGTATGACTATTAAATTACATGCATACATTTTTTTTTTTTAATCATTAAACTTTTTTTACAATCAGAGATTAATAATTATTAATAAATCAATACATTTAAAAAAAAGTTAAAAAAATATGAAGTTGATTCGAACCAATGTGCTCCTACCCTTTGTAAGATCCAAATATTAATTAAAATGTTATTTGGCTATAACTTTGGAACCAAAGAAAATAAGTACCACTTATGACATATCGTTGAAAAGCTCTCAAAGAGGGCTTATTAATGCATTTAGAGAAGTACAAAAAACAGATTTTGGGATTTTCTGCCTTTTTTGAACACTTTTGGTCCAATCAATTGCAATCAAAAGGGGAGGTGCACAACTAGATGTTACAGCAGTCCTAAATCCAAAATTTCAACATCCTGCGGCTAATTGTTTTTAAGTTATGCGAGATACATACGTACGTACAGACGTCACACCGAAACTAGTCAAAATGGATTCAGGGATGGTCAAAATGGATATTTCCGTTGAAATCTGAAAACCTAAATATTTCGCGATCACAATACTTCCTTTACTTCGTACAAGAAAGTAAAAAATACTGGTTTTTCCATTCCAAATATAAAATGCACTTGTCGAACACATAATAAAATTGCACTTTATCTTCAAACTAAACAAGATAGTGCTAAACTCAATTAAAAAATCACATAAAAAAGGAAAATCAATTTATTAGTCTCTTAAAAAAAAAATATCAGAATTTTATAGTTAACGGAAAGCAAATTAAACAATTACATTATATAGAATTCAATTAAATTTAACAAAACTGCAATCTAATAAATAAAGTTCATCTGAGATAGACATACACATATATAGTGTGATTCATTGTCAATTCAACAGAATAGATGTACTGATATTAAATGGAGACGTTAAAATGTAACGTGCAAGAGAATTACAACAGAACATGCAATGAATAGATTATAAAATGAAACACTTATAACGTCACAGTAGAACGTTACAGTTTGACATAACGTGCTTATCAACTTCAGGTCTCCAATATTGAACTAACATTTGAAACTACTTATGAATTTAACACTTCAAACAACAAAATCATTCACAAGTGTTAATGTAGTCATAAATGGAGATATCAAATCTATCAATTATAATAAGTGAAAGGATCTGTAGACGCACGTTCACCTAATATTTTCATCCCTAATCTATTAAAGAAATAATAATTTAAATTCAAATAATACTTTCTTAAATACATTATAAGTGATCAATATCGCCCAAAAAATTAAAAATCTGGATTTCTATCATACGTGTTCTGGTGTATTAAAATTTCTGTCACTTTTGTTTGTTTTTCATTAAACTACTTAACTACTACTACAAAGAAAAATTTACTTCTGTGACGGTGTTTTTACGTTTTGTACTTTTTACATGCTACTAGTGAAGCTACTTTTCTTTCGAAAATAATTTTAAAAATCTTATAAGGACATCACAAGACTTCATTGTAAACCAATTAAATTAAATATACACATTTTTTTCTGCACTTTAATTAAACTTATTTCATTTGAAAGTCAGATACGATCCTCCAATTTTTTAATAAAGTGGACAGTTAGATAATTGCATTGTGGTGAACACCACATTGCATCACATTTTTTTGAGGTATCCTTATCACCATTTTATATTAATGTATATATTAATTTAGTTTCACTTCGCTCAAGGAATTATGTGGTGTAAGTGAGAACGTGTCGGTTCCGTAACCATGCACACATCGGTTCGAATCTGACTATATATACATACATTTTTTTTTAAACCAATTTTTCTTTTTTAATTAAATATATTGAATTATTAAAAATTATTAACCTCAGTAAAAATGTTTGAATTAAAATGAAAATTACATAAAATTTTATTTCACTAATAACTTCTGATTCTTTTTCATATATTTTTTCAATCGAAGGTTAACAGTTATTAATAAATTAATACGTTTAAATTTAAAAAAAAAAGTTAAAAAAAGGAAATGAAGTCGGATTCAAACCGATGTGCCTTCCCCTTGCAAGATCCAAATATTTCATTGATTAAAATTTTATTTCGCTTTAACTCTGGAACCAATGAAAATAAATTACGTCAAATTAAAAATAAAAGTGGCACACTTATATAATTGAAAATCTCTCAATGAGAACTTATTACTGCAGTTAAAATAAATAAAAAATTGGGCTTTTTTGGACACTTTTGGTCCAGTCGATTGCAATCAGAAGGGGAGGTGCACAATTATATATTACAACAGTCCTAAATCCAAAATTTCAATATTCTATAGCTAATCATTTTTTATGTTAAACGAGATACATACGTACGTATGTACAGAGGTCATACCGAAACTAGTCAAAATATACAAAGGGATGGTCAAGATGGATATTTCCGTTGAAATCTGAAAACCGAGACTTTTTGTAATTACAATACTTCCTTTACTACGTATAAAGTAAAAAGTGTGACCGGTGAAGCATACTCGACAGTTCAGCGGTACAGAACATTACTGCCACTGCTATGTTTCACCGACATAGTATATTCGACGGCTCCTTGTTTTACATTTTTCTTCTTTTCACATTTATTGTTTTTGTTTTATCACACTTTCTATTTTAGCGTATAATGTTCTAAATGTGTGAGAAAATAAAGATGTAATATCACTGCTTCTACGAAGTACAGTGATAGCAAGAAATTTCGATTTTCAGAAAGGAAATATCCATTTTGACCATCTCCGAATCCATTTTGACTAGTTTCGGCGTGACGTCTGTACTTACTTACCTATGTACCTCGTATAATCAAAAACGATTAGCCGTAGAATGTTGAAATTTTGGATTTAGGACTGTTCTAACATCTAGTTGTGTGCCACCCATTTTGATTGCAATCGAATGAACCAAAAAGTCCAACAAATTTTGGATTTTTTCTCAACTGCAGTAATAAGCTCTTATTGAGAGTTTTTCAACGAAATATCATAAACAGTACTTATTTTCATTGGTTCCAGACTTAAAAGCCACATAAAATCTTAATTAATGAAATATTTGGATCTTACAAGGGGAAGGCACATCGGTTCGGATCAGACTTCATCTTTTTTTTTTTTAACTTTTTCTTAATTAAAATGTATTAATTTATTAATAATATTAACCTCCAATTATTAATCTTTCATATTCTGTGATATAACGGCGTTTTTAATAAACAATTTTCAAAAGAATTAAAACATAACGTACAGGTTTTATTTTTACATAACATTATATTAATTACTTAAGAAAACAAAAAATTGAAAATAAATAAACGAACCTTCACACGGAAATGTTGGATACAAAAGGGTTTAGAAAGAGCTACAAAGAACAGAGTCGCTCTATTTACCAGACTCTTTAAACTGACAAAAAAACGTCGCTGCCGTAAACATGAGAGTGGTTAGTATATTTTCGAAGAACGAATGGCGCTGGAGCTAATAAGTACATAACGTGTCATATAAACAAAGACATGCTACAACAAAGACGTTAATAATTTTAAATAAAAGTAAAATTTCTAAAACTTTTATTTGTTTTTAGATGACCTGACTTATAAAAATTTAATAAGAATTAAATTATCTATAGATTTAAAGAGAAAGAGAATAAATAATTCTCTTTCTAGTAATTTAACAATAAATATACGCCAAAAAATTGTTTAAAAAATGTCTTTTTATTTCGGAAAAAAAAATTTCTGGAGCAGCACCCTCGCCAATTTTAGCTACGAGCCGTCATTGTGTATTTATATATATATATATATATATATATATATATATATATATATATAAGATATAAAATAGTGTATGTAACAAAATTAGTTTCGATCATTTCTTCTTAAAACAAAACATGAAAGCATTTTAAAGGTATAAAGCACATTAAAGATAGGTAGTAAAGAATGATCGGCTTCACTTAAATATTGCTCAAATCCATTACTACTTCCGATGACTCAACGTTTTACTATGCACACAATAACGTAGTAATATAATCCAATTTTAATATAACAATTTATTAAAGATCAATTTAGTAAATATACATGTAGATATTAAATATTTCAATCACTGTTATTTAGTAATGAAAGAAAATATATCTATCTAAAAACAAGAAAGTAATACTAATGTAATAACAAGTAATATTACAGGGTTATTATAAAAAAATGGTGCGGTTTCAGTAATTCATAGGAAGATTGTAGGGAAATTTCTAGGTGTTATATTGGTATCCCTGAAAGCCTCCAACCCAAAAGTTTGTTTATCAGCAGTTGTAACCACAACGTCAGTTCTTATATTGTTGTTGCCGTGAGTTTAGTGAGTTACTATGTTCTCGGATAAAGACAAAGCAAAATGTGTTTTATTGATATCTGAATTAAAATCCGTAACTTTAGTTCAACGTGCGTTACGACGTGAATTCGGAGGAGATCCACCAGACAAAAATAACATAACACGTTGGTTCAAACAATTCGAAGAATCTGGATCGGTTAAGAAACAGAAATCAGCCGGCAGACCAAGTGTACCAGACGAAACGGTTCAACTAATTAGATAATCTCGGCAGTTAGAAGTCTGGGAAGTCCATCTCCCGTCGAAGCGTCGAATTAGGTATTCCAAAATCAACAGTTCACAAATTTTTACATAAAAAACTGAAATTACACGCTTATAAAATCCAGAATTGAAACCCGATGATGGTGTAAAACGTTACAATTTCGCTGTTGAAATGTTGGACAGAATAAGTGAAAACGAATCATTTTTAGATATTAAATTTTACAGACGAAGCTACATTCCATGTGAATGGATGTGTTAACAGACACAATTCACGAATATGGGGCTCTGGAAACCCACACGCAATTATTGAGAAACAACGCGATTCGCCTAAAGTTAATGTTTGGTGTGGCGTGATGAAAAATCGTGTAATAGGGCCTTTCTCCTTCACTGAATAAACAATTAATGGAGTTGTGTATCTTGACATGTTAACCAATTATTGCTTTCCTCAGCCGGATGAACTCGAAAACATTCATCGACTTAATTTCCAACAAGATGGTGCTCCCCCGCACTTCAATGCATCGGTCACGGACGCTTTGAACGAAAAATTTGGAGATCGATAGATAGGCCGGCAAGGACCCATACTTTCGCCTCCAAGGAGTCCAGACCTGACACCTTGCGACTTTTTCTTGTGGGGGTACATCAAAAGCGTTGTTTATACACAAAAAATTCGCGAACTAAACCACTTAAAAAACAGGATTAATGAAGCAATGACAAAAATTAACGAAGAAATGTTAACCAATGTTTGGAGAGAATTTGAGTATCGTTTGGACATTTGTCGAGCGACTAAGAGCGCACATATTGAAATTTATTAATTATGTAAAAAAATGTTTGAGACGACAAATTTGAAAAATAAAAAACATAAACTGTAAGTAATTCTGTTTTAATTTAAACCATCTTCAAAACGATAAACCATTATTTTACGATAACCCTGTATTATAGAACAGCTATCACTAGTGAAGCAGTTAGATGTAACGACTAATCATAGGCTCTCGTCGATAAATTCTTTCTCATTCCCAGTAATGTGTACCTTAGGTGGTTAACATAGTAAAGGTTCAGGTTTATTTTTTATTTTACGCCTAATGTCATCTGTTCTTTCCTCAGCATGGTTTATAGAACAAATAAACTAAATTTTTATCGGAATACAATTAAAAATTGTCTTTTTGTAATCAATAAATAAGATCTGAGTAAAGACAGAGATAAATTTAAAAAAGTAATTCGAGAATAAGTTTCCAGAGAGAAAGAAAAACAAGGGTATAAACCTGAATAGATGGACGGAAGAAAGGCGACAACAACATTGCAAAAGAATAAAAACCTTTTGGGAAAAGAAAAAGAAGTCAGAAACTATGCAAACGTGATTTGTAGTGGTCGGAACGAAAAGTAAGAAAAATACAAGTTATGTTAGAATATTTTTAAATCAGATGTTTACGATAAGAATAAAACCTATCCACAATTTAAATGTGATGTTTAAACTGGAAGAAATTGACAGGACAGAAATTTATCAGGGCAATAATGAATCTTTCGGTACTTATTTAATAAAAATATTAATTTAATACTTTAAATATAATGTTGTACATTATATTTTGCAAACAAAAAAAAAAAATTCTTAACTTTTCTAACAATTCTTCTGTAGTAAAGGGGTAAATTAAAAAAATATAGGAACAAAATTTACTAATATTTCAACCCGTTAAATAAATAAACAAAAGCCATTCTACATGTTTACGGTCCAACAGAATATATTTTGTATCTAATATCTATGTTTTTACCCACGTATACATATAAACATTTATGGATATTTACTATAAATTTTCATTAAATTTCCATATTATTATTCAAATCCATGTAAAATGTATATTTAATGGGCGTATAATAAAACCATATAATATTAAAGCGAAGTAATAACAGAGAAATTGATAAGTTCAACTGTAAAATTTCCATTTATTGCGCAAATAACATAACATTTAGAGATATCGAAATTAACTCAGAGACCATTGTTTCTAGTCGTGCAATACAATCCAATTTTATTACGGTAAAAAGATTAATATTGTACTCATAAATTACCAAATGATAAAAAATATAAATCGGCCAATTGACTTAATTATTCAATTAAGTGAGTCGATGAACTTCATATTAAAAAAACGTGATGTGGACACCACATGACTACCTTGTACGCCAGTTAAATTACATATACACATATGTATTTTTTTTTATTTTTATTATTTTTTTTTTTTTTATGAAAAGTACATAAAATTTCATTTCATTAATAACTTCTGAAATGTTTTCATTTTTTTTTTTTTTTTAATACAGGGTCATTCACGGGAACCGGATGTTTTTTAAAATAATCATAAAAAATTGAATATTTACTTTAAAAAAGTTTTATTGGTAATGGAAACACTTGTTAAATCAAAGCATTTGTTACTTACTCATGAACGAAAAATTATGTCCAGCAAGTGATGTCCATTTTGGGCAATACATTGTTGTAGCCTTTCACGGTAACTGACCTCAATTCTTTGCAGCATGTCTACATCAATCTACGTGACGTGATGACGAATTGCGATCTTTACGTCCTCAAATGTACGCAGTTTATTGCCGTACACACGCGATTTCAGAAACCCCCACAGAAAAAAATCACAACTACTCAAGTCGGGGGACCGAGGGGGCCAAGGAATGTCGCCGAATCTGGAAACGATCCGTCCCGGAAATAAGTTGGGGAGAACAGCCATCGTTGCCCTCGCTGTGTGCGCTGTAGCTCCATCCTGCTGGAATAACACATTTTGAAAATCGATTCCCCGATTTCGTAACTCAGGGATGGAAAACGTATTCAAAATCGCAATGTAACGATCAGCTGTTACAGTTACGGCAGTCTCATTTTCTTAAAAAAAATATGGTCCAATAACACCGACCTTTCCTATTGCACACCAGACAGTCACCTTTGGGCTATGAAGTGGTCTCTCGTGAAGCTGATGTGGGTTTCTTTCTTCCCGATACCGGCAATTCTGTTTGTTGACGAAGATGAAAATGGGCTTCGTCACTCATTAACAATAACAAATTTACATTTTCTTCAAAAATGGTAAGCATTTGTCGACAAAATTGTAATCGCTGCGTGAAATCTTGCTCGTTTAACTGCTTGCTGCACGACGACTATCTTGTAAGGATGGAAATGCAGGTCTGTACGCAGAATTCGTCTTACCGTACTTGTGCTCATTTGAAGCGCTGCTGAATGCCTCTGAATAGAGCGGCGTGGGCTTCTGACAATGGCTTCCCTTACTCGTTCGATGTTCTTCGGAATGCTAGCAGTTCGTCGGGGACCCGGTGGTTTTTTCTTCAATATTGAACCGCTTGTTCGAAGTCGCAATATTGTGTTACGAGAAGGGACACTTGCATTACGATGGATATTAAACTGACGGCGGAAATCTCGCTGAACAGCAGTTACGGATTCGTCATTTCGCACAAAACTGTCATACGCGTACAGGCGTTGGTCTAGCGTCCACGGCTCCTTCTCAACGACTAAAATGTAAATGCTATGAACAAAAGAAACGTCAGACACCAGCCACGTGCCCCTCCCACCAAGTACAACCCACTTCAAAAACATCCGGTTCCCGTGAATGATCCTGTATTATTGAATTATTATTCATAATAAAAGTTTTTTTTTTAAATCAGAGGTTAATAATTATTATTAAATCAATATATTTAAATAGAAAAAAAAGTAAAAACAAAAGGAAATGAAGTCAGATTCAACCCGATATGCCATCCCCTTGCAAGATCTTGCAAATATTTCATTGATTAAAATTTTATTTGGCTATAACTCTGGAACCAATGAAAATAACTACCACTTATGATATATCGTTGAAAAGCTCTCAATGAAGGCTTATTACTGCAGTTAAGAAAAAGTACAAAACCAATTTTTTTTTTTATTTTGGCCTTTATTGGTTCAGTTGATTGCAATAAAAAGGGGAGGGGCACAACTAGATGTTACAACTCCTAAATCAAAAATTTCAACATCCTACGGCAAATCGTTTTTGTTATGCGAGATACATACGTACTACAGACGTCACGCCGAACCTAGAAAAAATGGTTTCAGGGGCAATAAAAATGGATATACCTACTGAAATCTGAAAACCGAAATTTTTCGCGATTACAATACTTTCTTGTACACAAGGAACTAAAAATCGAATGTATGATATATTCATTTTACATCTGAAAGATCTAAACTTTATAATTTAGTTTAACAACCTACGTACATTCCTAATGCGGACCGCCGATCGAATGCTCATACAGGCGCGTATTTATGTTATATATATGGTGGAATTTATGTATGTGATTGAACTTTTTTATTATCACGAAAGAGATGAATTATAGAAGTTCTGCATGAATTCATTCAATTGAAAACTAATTTTACTCCAGTAAAATTAATAAGTGTACTAAAGTTCTAAAATAAGTAGATAATATGCGTACTGATCGTCAATAAGTAATGTTAACATATGGAAATTAAATGGCAATTAACTTTTTACTTCCTTGTACGAAGTAAAGGAAGTATTGTGATCGCGAAAAATCTCGGTTTTCAAATTTCAACGGAAATATCCATTTTGACCATCCCTGAATACAATTTGACGATTTTCGGCGTGACGTCTTTATGTATGTACGTACGTATCTTGCATAACTCAAAAACGATTAGCCGTAGGATTTTAAAATTTTGGATTTAAGACTGCTGTAACATCTAGTTGTGCACCTCCCCTTTTGATTGCAATCGACTGGACCAAAAGTGTCCGAAAAAGTTCAAAATCCAAATGATCTGGATTTTGGACTTTTTCTTAATTGCAGTAATAATCCCTAACTGAGAGCTTTTCAACGATATATCATAAGTGGTAGTTATTTTCATTGGTTCCAGAGTTATACCAAACTGAAATTTTAATTAATGAGATATTTGGATCATAAAAGAGGAAGGCACGTCGGGTGGAATCAGACTTCATCTCCTTTTTTTAACTTTTTTTTTTTTAATTTCGACATATTGATTTATTAATAATTGTTAATCTCTGATTGTAAATAAAATTTACGATAAATAATAATTCAATAGTAATAAAAAAATATGAAAAAATAAAAGAAGTTATTAATGAAAAAAAATGTAATGTAGTTTTCATGTAAAACAAATGTGGATATGTAATTTAATACGCGTTTTTTTTTTCAATAAAAAAAATCTGATTTTTTTATAATAAAAAATATTTTCTTATGTAAAATAGATAAATTTGTAAAAAAACGAAGTGGGCATTTAATCGATCCAGTGAATCGATTGGTAAAAAGACACAATTATACAATGAAGTAATTTGAATTTTTTTACTTCATTGGATGGAAAGCCAAAGTGCGTTGTTTACTTCCAAATCCTCTCCGATAAATGCATGAAGCCATCAAAATTAAGTCGACATTTGAAAACTAAACATCCGGACCACAAAAGCAAACACTTGGAATTTCTTGAAAGAAACTGATAAACTTTGAGAAAACTTCTATTTGTAAATCAATACATACTGATAAAAGTACACTTGAAGCATTTTATCTAGTATTAAGAGTAATTATGATGTCAAAACCTGATACAATGGGAGAAAATTTCTGTGGCGGACTACTAGCGTCTCGGTCTTTTATCTGGAGGTCCCGGGTTCGAATTCCTGTTAGGCATGGCACCTTTCATACGCTAAAAATGTCCATTTCCATTTCCCAGCACAAGCTTCAAGCTTATATGGTGATATCACCAAGCAAAATAAGACAAAAAATCTCATACGGCCTCCTACAATTGACATGGTCAGTGTTTTAATAGGTGTTTGGAAGAAATCAATTTTAAAAAGCTAATCGATTAATCGATGACATGGCTGCTGATGTTCATGATCAGATAATTCAGCAAGTGAGTTCAAGTGAATTTTTTAGTATTAAGTTTGACGAATCAACAGATCTGGCAAACATTTCTCAGATCTTATGTTTTGTGAGATATGAATGCGATAGGGACAGATCAATCTAAAAGAATATGATGTTTTGTAAATCAATATCTCATGCAATTTGATATTGTATTTTTGATGTTTTTTATAAAGCTAGTAAAAACTATTAACAGAGTGGATAAAATATATTGCAGTAAGTCTTGATGGTGCAAAGGCAATAACAGGAAAGAACATGGATTTTTGAAAAAAATTAAAAGACCGTCCTATACCAAAGGCGGAATCATACGGATACTACTTCCTTCACAGACATGCTCTTGCCACAAAAAAAAGCCGGAAAATCTCAAAAAAATTCTTTGTAGAGCTGTAAAAATGATTAATTTTATCAAAAGTTGAGTATTAGCAGAATAGGCTGTTTATTAAACTATTCCATGAAATGAGCGAAAAGAAAAAATTTCTTCCATAAAAAAGTCAGAGTTATCGCGGGAGAAAGTGTTATGCCGGTCACTGAAACTGCAAGATGAATTAAAATATTTCAGGATAAACAAAGGCCAATTTCAATGTGTAACAGAATAATGAGTACATGCTTCTGCTGGCTTGCTTAGCTGAATATTTTCGCATTTAAACGACCTGAATGTGAATTTACAAGGATGTGATAAAAATGTTTATTAATGACAAAGTTCAAGCTTTCATTAAAAAGCTTCATATCTGGATTATTCACCTTCAAAACAAAAATCTTGGTATATTTTCATTCACTCCCGTAAACATTGAGAAAAATTTGGATGAAGAAGACACTATTATTCACCACAATTTGGATATCATGAAGATGTATTTGCGTGAGCTAAGAATTCAGTTAGCGGAGTATTTCCCGGAAGATAAAAATGATTTCTCGAAGAGATTGGTATTGAATTTAATTAGTGAAAACGTTGTTGCAGCTGCTAAGTTACCAGTTCAGATTCACGACCACCTCATCGACAATTCACATTTGAAGAATTAAGGCACATTTTAGCTTCCTCGTCAAAGTGAATATAGAAATTTACGCCTACGGCTGCGTCAAAAACAAAATATAGGAATCGTCATTTATCACTTGAAAAGAATTTGCTTTTGAGTGTTTCTAACATAGATCCACGTATAGGGAAGTTTTTAAATGAAAAACAAAAGTAAACATCTCATTAATTTATTTTCTTTACATGTATACTTATAAATAAGTAAAATATTTATAATAATAAATAATTTTTTTCTCATAAAAATGATTTCATTACTGTTTACGTGTAAAGTTGTAGGCTAATTCCGGACCCTCCAGGTTGAGAAACGCTGATATAGAGGAAGGTGTAAGGCTCGAATATACCAAAACAGATTACTAAGAATACAGATTGAAATAAATAGCAGTTCTGTGAACAACAGAGATCGTTAATTTCGTTCTAAATTTAACAAATCTGGCTCTAGAGAATTTGCTACCGGAATTGAACCCAATTAACTGTGAAAAGAACAACCGGTGCTGTTAAGTATTAATATTATATTTTGTTCAAATTTAAATTACTGTAATGGTAGCTTGATTGTTGTAGTTCCATTTCTCGCCGCTAGGGCTCACCTTACCCGTTCACCCCCTCTATGGTGGACACTCGGTTGTAGGCACACGACGCAGGATGATATGTATTAGTTCTGTTATATTCAATGTATACAGCTACTCGATTTATTATTTGTATTAATTATATTCAATGTATTACAACTACTCGATATATTATTTGTATTATTTATATTCAATGTGTTACTATTCGATGTACTATTAAATTGGAATACAATTGGAACAATCAAAGCTACCAGATCTATCTAATCAAAAATGTTTCTTTTCAATCAGTCAATAAATAGTGCATAAACTTAATATGGATTCGTTTCTAATTATTCAAACTTCACATATTCAACAGGTGCCAAATATAATCATATTGTGTTATCAGTAACGTACGCTCTATTTCCAAACATTACTAATTGATGACTGTCGAGGAAGTACTTTCACTATATCCCCACGTTTTTTATATATTTTTTTATTAATTTTTTTTGTTGTATTTATTACATTTTTTTTTTTGTAAATAAGATGCCCGAAAGAAATTATTTTTCAAAGACAGTTGATTAAAAACTAACGTAAGAATAAGTACAAGTTTTAACAGAATACTGTAAAAGTCACAATGTTGAACTTTATACCAGAAGAAAAGCCTCAAATGAGGGATAGCCTAAGAAGCAAACATGTGGCTTATAAATGGAGTAAAATGTGAAAAAGTGATGTATCTGACGCGTACCTATTGAATGTCAGACCGGAAATGGAGTTCGACATCAATAGCAGGTCGCACCAGGAATAAAAATGATCCCACTCGCTGACTCTGCAGTGGGATCTTTTGGCGGAGATTACTAATCATATGCCTTACCACTTCTTCCGTTCTCTGTCAATTAAGGTAACAACCTACACCATTGGAAAATTTCAAGGAAATTTTGTGAAAGATTATTAAATTTTGAGAAAAATTATTACACACGCGTCTTTTACCCTGATATTATGAAATCACGCAGGAAAATTGTTTAAAAGCCAGTAAACTAAACTGCGTCACATAGAAATTAACTGTTGAACTGCAAAGACTTAACGATAAAACGATAAAAACAAGGCCTTTCCACTCTTTGTCGGAAATTTTCAGGTTTAAAGATCACTAGAAATCAGGAAGTAATGCAGACTGGTATGAAAAATGAATTATCAGGTGAATGATGACAAAAAAAATTGTGAACAATCAAGTTCACAATGAAAATTAATAGCATGTTTTGATAATGTTAAAAAAATTAACCAATGGAAAAACAAAACAAAAAAAGATAATAAAATAAAACATAGTTTCACAAAATCAAACATAACGAATGAATGTATTTTTTTAATCCTTTTATATTTGTAAACATTAAAAAATCTTGGTTATTTGTTTCTCTCATAAAATAATTTTTAACATATTAATATGCGTCTTTTATTACTGACTTTAAGTGATTAACGAAATTAGAAAAAAAATACAAAAATATATTTGATTAGATATAAAAAATTATTTTTTAAAAAAGCTTTTATTTAACTAATATTAATATTAACCTTTATAAAAAAGGAAACAAATTAGAAAAACCCTTTAAAAAGTAAAAAATAAGAATTAAATCAAATGGAGAATTTTAAACAAAAAAGTATAATATATTAACAAATATAAAAATGCACTGAAAAGAAAAAAATAAATTATATAAATATCTAATAAATAACCATTAAATAAAATATGAATAAATGTAATAATTATTCAATTTAAAAATTAAAAGTAATGAAAATATTTAGTTAAAAAAAAGCATGGCGCAGTTTTTATAACAATTTTTTCGAATAAGTATTTATAGACATTTGCTGTATTTTAAAATATATTTTTTGTTTAATGAGGATGTTTAGTATGGGGTTGTTTATTTAATGAGGTTAAAGTATATGTATATACTTTATTTATCTGTAAACTCAAGTTTTAATTCTCTGATGGTTCAAATTTGTACCGAGATGACTTTTGAGGATTAATAAGATTAAAAATAAAAATTATATTTAGAAATCTTGCACAAAGGTATTACATTTTGACGGTAATCTGAAAAATTATTAATTATTATCATTATTATAATTGTAATCGTAATTATGAATTCGTTAAATAAAAATTCATAATTAAATAAAATGAAACGTTTAGAGGAAAGAGTGCGTTCAATTTGGCTTAGATTACAAGCAGAATTCGAAGATGAACTTCAGCTATGTGAGAACACGTACAAAGAAAGCGAGTGGGTGGATTTTCCCATATTGTTACTTATAGCCAGTCAGTTTCAACTGGAGAGGTTCCAGCAGACCTTTCCGCCTCCTCGCGTCGTTATTTAAAATGAAAATGAAGATTAATTGTTGTAAAAATAAATGTTGTATTGTTTTAAATAAATTATAAAAATTGCGCTATGATTTTATTTAACTAAATATTTTCATTACTTTTAATTTTAAAATTGAATAATTATTATATTTATTAATTTTTTATTTATTAGATATTTATATAATTTATTTTTTACTTTTCAGTGCATTTTTATATTTGTTAATATATTATATTTTTTTTGTTTAAAATTCTCAATTTGATTTAATCTTATTTTTTACTTTTTAGACGATTTTTCTAATTTGTTTCCTTTTTTATTAATGTTAATATTAATATTAGTTAAATAAAAGCTTTTTTAAAAAATAATTCTTTAAATGTAATCAAATATATTTTTGTAATTTTTTTTTGTATTTTTTTAAGACTAAAAAAAAAAGCAAAAATATTTATTTTTACACATCGAAGTTACATACTTTTACCAAATTTCAATCATTTTCATACGATAGTTCATGAGAAATGAAAATTTTCAACTAAATGCATGAATTTAGCGTAGGGGAAGCGCGAGGAGTCGTGGGGGATGGATCATATCAAATTCCGACACCGTAGTGCTGTATTTTCATCAAAGTTACATATGTGTACCAAATTTCATTGATTTTCATAGGATAGATCAAAAGATATAGCAGTTGCAAGATTTGATTATTCATAAAGAGTGTTAAATAAAAGCTTTTAATTTTGTTCGCTTTTTACGTTATTAGATAAGTTATTAGACAGTAGCTATTCTAGTGAAGTTATAATAAGAAATTCATTTATGCAATTTGATGTAGTAAAGGGTAACATGCATCGCTCCTTGTAGTAGGTTTGTAACGAGGTAAATTTTCCGGAAGGAAAACTTAATACTTTTTTCATACCGAAGAGATAGTCTCATATGATATCGTTAAATGACTTTAAGGAAGAAAGAACTCTATATTTTATGAACACGGGGAAATTTCCGCATATAAAAAAATTATATCTATAAAACATAGCTTTAATAACAATTGTACTGTTTCTTTTTTTCATATATCGAAATAAAATAAAATTCAAGGTTACCAGGAAGCCTTCCGTAAACAAAATACTAATAAGAAAAGTTTTCAAAGAATAACAAAAGAAGGTGATATAAATAAAGAATAGGATCTTATCTTCCCAGTTTAGAAATATTTCCACTAGATAAGCTAGAGTTGTAACATATGTTTAAAAGTTTTCTGAAAGTTGAGATTCTACTCTCTTGAGAAACCCAGCACGTATCATATTTATTCTTATTTTTTTCTTCGATATACTCTTTCCATTTATATATATAACGGAACAAATATCTAAAAATTGTTGTTTTTTGAAAATTCATACAGTAAATACAAAAAAAAAACAGCAAATAATAAAAAATACAATAGGTTAATAATTAGAAAGATTACCAAATTATAAAAAAAAAAAAAATCATCAATTAAGTTTTAAGTTAGGTTCTGTTTTTCATTCAAGAATAGTTAATAACAAAGAATGATCCTTTCGTTTAGCATTATTTGTTCTGCAAATCAGAAATTTACATGATAAATTTTGTATAAATTAAAAGATTTTTAAAAATTTCAAATAGAATTTTTGCTACAAAATCATGTTTATAAATATACATTAGTGTTTTCTGATAAAATAGTGTGTACATTATTGTACGGAAAAAAGCTTTGAATAATACATGTTTACGATACTACACCAATATAGCTTTTACAATGTACAATGTATCCAAAAAAATTACAATAAAATTTTAAACCGTACGGTAAGAGTCTCGCAGATATCATTTCTTCCGCTCAAAAAACAAAAATTTCTGTAATATAAATTACTGTTTTTAATAGAACGATACTGATATCAAAAAAGGTAAGACAATACACTTCTATTATCAAAATCTTTTATTAATTTAGAATTTGTTTTTAAAAAAATACATGTTAAATATATGTAATATACAATAATAGATAATAAACAATGTTTAAGCGTTCCATATAATAAGCAAAAAATAGAAAAAAAATATTAGAAAACTCTTACCGACCCGATTTCATTTATTAAACAACGAATAATTATTATAAGAATTGTATTATTTCTGTAAATGTGATATGTATTACATATAAATAAAATCGGGCCGGTAAGAGCTTTGTAACAAATTTTCTTTTTTTGCTTAGTGTATGGAACGCTTAAAGATTGTTTATTATCTATTACAGTAAATCTATTGTTTATTACATATATTTAACATGTTTTTTAAAAATAATTCTAAAGTAATAACTGATTTTGATAATACTTGAAGAAATGTAGTGATTCACCTTTTTTGATATCAGTATCGTTTTGTCAAAAACAGTTTTATTTATATTAAATAAACGTTTGTTTTTTGAGCGGAAGAAATTATATCTGCCAAACGTTTACTGTACGGTTTACAATTTCATTGTAATTTTTTTGGTTATCACTGCCTTTTGTTAGATTATTTTTTATTTTTTTTTTATGAATTACTGATTGTTAGCTTATGAATTTATCATTAAAATTATTGCCTTTCTAGAACAAACAAATTGAATTTCACGGCGAATTTTTTTTGTTGATAGATATATCATTCACTTCATACCATACTTTTCCTTTTTTAATAAAACTAGTATAATAACCTTAACGAATCGAAGATCCGTAATGATATTTCCTTTTTCCTGTTTTGCCTCCGGGAATTACCGTCATGTATTACTTCAAAGGAAGAATGAGGATGATATGTATTAGTGTATAATAAAGTGTAATTGTTTGGTTAGCTGGCTGGCATCTCTCCCACCACCACCCCATTCGGTCGCCCTAGAGCATAGACCAAATGTCCGTGCCAAGAAACGGCTATTGTGCCTCTAAATAAAGTGTAGTCTTGTACAGTCTCAGGTCGACCACTTCTGAGATAATAATAATAATAATAATAAAAAGTGTTCTGCCCAAAGGCAGGTTTTCACATGGCCGCCCTCCATTCTGCTCGATTCTGTGTCATCCGTTTCATTTTATAGTAGCTCCTTCCCTTTTTATATTGTCTATCATTTTCATTCGTCTCAGACCTCTTGCTTTCCTGCCGGTTACAAATCCTTCCAATGCCGCCACCTACAGGCAGTCACGTCTCAGCCAGTGTCCCAACCAACTGCATTTTCTTCTTTTATTAATTTCAATAATCGCCCTCTCTTCTACTCTACGAATCACCTCCTCATTCCAAACTCTCACCGTCCAGCTGATCTTTTCCATCCTCCTCCAAACCCACATTTCAAAGGCCTCCAATCTTTTCTCCTCTCCCTTCCTAATAGTCCAAGTCTCTGCCCCATAAAGGGCCACAATCCACATAAAGCATTTCGCAAGTTTTTTCCTTAGTCGCAGATCTAGTTTGCTACATAGAACTCTCCTCATTTTGCTGAATGCTTCCTTTGCTCTAGCAATTCGTACTTTAACTTCCTGATTACACTTCATATCTTCCTTAATGATGCACCCCAGGTACTTAAAGGATGCCGCTTGCTCAACTTTATTTCCCCCAATCCTAATCGTTGCTCTTTTGGTTGATGTGCTAATTATCATGCTTTTTGTCTTCTTTGTATTTATCTTCATCCCATGCTCGTCGCAGATTTGATTTGTTTTTCTCAACATTTCATTCATCATGTACTCACTCTCTGCCAACACTGCCATGTCATCAGCGAACCTAACGCACTCTATCCTCCAATATTTACACCCTTATTACCAATTAGACTCTTTTCAATTATCGCTTCTAGGTAACAGTTGAACAGAGTCGGTGACATGTAACATCCTTGCCGCACCCCTCTCCCAAGTCTGCTTTCCTCCGATAACTCATTCCCAATCTTTATTTTTACCTTCTGTGACAAGTATAAATTTCTTATTAATCTCCTTTCTCTTCAAGCGACTCCTTTTTCCTTTAAGATTACCTTCCCTTGATGCCTTGTTTCCTTCCCCCTTCTATTCCCCGAACTGCACTTCCCCAATTGATCTCTCTAGTCTTCCATAAAGTCTTCCATTCAACACTCTTAGTAGTATCTTAGCTGCATGCGATGTAAGGCCTATATTCCTCACATTTCAACTAGGTCTTTTTGATTGGGACCATAATAGTAGTCACGAAATCTTCCGGCAAATCACCACTCTCATATATCAAATTACACAGGTTTGTGATATCTCTAATACCCCTTTCCCCTAAACCATTCCATAGCTCAGCCAGTACTTCATCGACTCCACATGCTTTCCTGTTCATTTCCTTTAAGCCTTTTTCTACCTCTCCATCCATAATGTAACAACCTTTCTCCTCCTCACACACTTCCGATTCATCTTCAATTCCTAGGATTTCTGGTCTCTTATCTACTTCGTAAAATCATTCCACAAATCGTTTCCAACTACCTAGAACCTCGTTCTTCCCATCAACCACCTCCCCATCTTCTGTCAGTATTTCCATTCTAGTTTTACCTTTTCCTTTTTTAAATACCAGTTCCATAACTACTCTATACATCTCTTCAAACTTCCCTACCGTCTACAATTTCTGAATATCTTGCCGCGCCCTTTCTATCTTTCTTCTTAATTCATTGTTTAGTTTCCTGTTCATCTTCTTACCCTCTTCTGTTCTGATCTTCTACTTTCTTCTCTGATCCATTTTATCCAGCATCACCTCTGTAACGTACTCTTTCTTTATCCTCTTAGTCTGCTTTTTACCCCCAGCATGTTTGAAGGCATTTATTAGATCCTCCTTCATATATATCCATCTCGTGTTTGGGTCTGTCTTCTTGCCTTCTCCCTCTATTTATCAAATAATTCTCCTTTAGCCTTTCCCTTTTGTCTCCATCTTTCAGTACTTCCCTATTTAACCTCTCTACTCTTTTCCCTTTGTTCAATCTTTTCATCCTCACCCGTAACTCTCCCACCGCAAGATTATGGACCAAATCTATATATCTGCACCTAGATACGCTTTTGAATTTTTTAAACAATTCTATACCTGTTTTCTATCATAAAGTAATCTATCTGGTACCTCTCTCCATTTATTCTTGATGTCCATGTGTATCGGCGGCTCTTGTCGGCTTGGAATAGTGTATTACCAATTACCAATGAGTTCGCCTTATAGAAATCCATCATTCTTGCCCCTCTTGCATTTCTTATACTTAACCCAAAGCCTCCCACAACATTTCTCTCCGATCCTTCTCCTACCATTGCATTCCAATCTCCCATCACTATAATGCAAGCTCCTCTCCTTTCCCCATCTCTCAGTTCCTGAAACTTATTATAGCATTCTTCAATCTCGTCATCTTGATGCTGGTTTGTTGGCATATAAACGTTTATTATCACTAGATCTTTTCCTTTGCCCTTCAATCTCAACAACATTCTTTCATCGACATATCTTACTACTATCTTTCTACACTGTTTGTCATCTGTGGGCTCAGAAAAATTCCCACTCCATATTCACCACTCCTTTCTCGGCCTGAGTAAAAGATTTTGTACCCTCCACTCTGTAACTCCCCCCTTCCTTTCCACCTCACCTCACTCAAACCCAGCACATCCAACCAATTCTTTTCCATTTTTCTTTTTGCATTCTCTAGCTTTCCTGCTTTAAGTAACGCCAAAAGTTCCAATTCTAATTTTATCTGCACGTCCCCTGCCGGAGGACCGATTGAGGGGAGGCTTCAACTCCGGATTCTTTATCATTGAAGACCATCATGTGTGTTCCTGGGTAATAGGTGGTAGTTTCCCGTTGCTTTCCACCTAGGCGTATGGTTGCCCAACCATATTAATAGGCCGCCCCTAACATGAGGTACAGACAACCCTAACCTGGAGAACAGACACTGCCTTACCAGTGAGCAAATAGCAATCACTGGAGACCCTCACTATGTTTAGCCCATGGACCAACATGGTTTACCAGGGTGTGGCCGGCTACAATCCTTTAGCCTTCTTGGAGCCAAAAGTGAGAGTTGGCTGCATGTAGGAACCAGTCCTGCATGACCATCTTGAGATGTGATCTCCATGCATAGCAAAGGTGCTATCCCTCCATGCAACCCATACACACCAACTTCTGAGATGTATGGTTAATTGAAACCCAATCTCCAAAGAGCACCGGTATCCATAATCAAATCCGTGATGTAATATTGTACTTAATACTTTGTGACGGTAACCCTCGATTTTTATCGTTAAATTCGATTTTACCAATCGAATTCATTTATGTTTTATTTATTCCTTTTTTAATAATATTAGTATAATCTCTTGTAAAAATAATACTAAAATGAAGAATCGTTTCTGAACTTTGTAAAGACATGGGTGCAGTACATTCTGACCCTGTAGAAGAAGACAGCTTTCTTTGGCAGTTTCGACCGCTACGCCTCCTCTCCGTACCGAGCCCTTATGGGTTTTATCGAAGATCATCTTCAGATCAGCATTACTATTCTCTTGCGAGGCAAGATGATAATCACGGGGGAAATTGTTGCAACGTGTTTATGAATTAAAGAGATGAAATCGCCATTTTTCTAGAAGAGGAAAACCGACGAAGTTTTCTACTTGACTTCTAGGAGCCAAGAAGTTTTGAGATGGTTTATTTGAGATGCAATTGAGCTACTAGGTCGACATATTCGAGAAATTAAATAACTTGAATCTTTTGCTCCAAGGAGCAATACACATATATGTATTGCTCCTGTTGTCACACATATGTTAGATATGAGTGATAAAGTTAATGTTTTTTATGGAAAACTGGAATTGTAAAGCAAAAATTTAAAGCAAAAAAAACCTAGAAATGTTTGCAAATGTGGATGATGTGTTAAAACTTACAAGGATGAAGAAAAACAAGTGAAAGTTGTTTTAGTAACCAATGAAAATCATTTAGCCATGCTGGCGAAGAATTTTAAAAAGTATTTTCTTGCTGACGACAATTTGGTAGCAAGTTACGAGTGGGTTAGGGATCCGTTTCAAAATACTCCCGAAGGGCTCTCAACTGCTGAGGAAGAACTTTTCATAGACATCACGATAAATGGCGAAATCCAAAGACAATTTAGTAATAAATCACTCTTTGAATTTTGGGCACGGGGGGATGATGAATTTTCTGCACTGAAAACAAGAGCAATTTTGTATACTATTACCATTTTCAACATCCTACCTTTGCGAACCGGATTTTCTGCGGTGGCTGCTTTGAAGAAAAAATATAGGTCTCAGCTAAATACAGAAAAAGAACTCGGTGTCTATTTCTAATATTAAACCTTCCTTCGAGAAACTTTACTCTGCAAGACAGGCCCAAGAGAGTCACTAATAATTATTAAATTTGTTTTTAATTTAGTATTTAGTAATTAGTAAAATAACCGCTAGCCGTTATATATAAACTTCTTTACTAATTTACTCTTTAAAAACTAATTTACTAATTAGTAAACTCTTTACTAATTTCAATAAATATTTTTTTTGTTATATTTTGTGAAGAAAGTTACTTTAGTAATTCGTTGAAAGAAATTTTCTAATAGGGGTCGATTTTAAAAGAAAAAAATTTTCTACGTTTACTATTAAAAGATATTTTTACTTCTCTTTATTTGAAATAAATACTGGATTGCCATTTCGTAGTAATCTGTAATCTTAGGGAATTCTATAATTAAAAGTTTTTTCAAGCAAAAACTGAAAAAAAATTTACTTTTAAACAAAATAATTCGTTTTTATTACTTTTGAGAAACACAAAAAAGTAAATTTTATGTTTGTCGCGCTTTTTTCAAATAAAGGAAAAGTTTTCGTATTGGGCTTTTATATTTTCAATAAAAATAAAATACTTTTAACAAAATATCTTACTTTAAAAAAAAAAAACCACTGTAGTTTAAGACATAATACAGTTTATTGATTCTTTTTTAAATTTCGATTTTTGTATTCATGCCAAATTGTGTGTTAGTAAGTTGTTGGCAGTTGCTTTATTTCATAGCACTGCACCAAATACTTTTAATACACTGTTTAGTAAAATCGGTTTTATTTATGATATTTTATTTTCTAATCCGTGTCTTTGGCAATGATGAAAATACATTTCTTTTTTTATTAAAACATTTCTGGTAAATGGATGATTGTCTAAACAAATATATATTTTTTTGTAGTACGTATAAATAATAATATTGTAACGTACAAAATAATAATTTTGTACGGCTGTATAAATAACCGTCTTGATCGTTATCATCTGCTATATAAACCTCATGAAGTACTACGTAATAACTATGATGTACAGTATTTCAACAAGAAATTATCACTCATGAAAGTTTATCAAAGGATAAACATGTAGATGCGCAGTAGTACTATCTGAAGGTAACATATCAGGTAGCATGAAGCAAACATATCCGTAGGGTGTCTGAAGATGTGTTGGCACTGCTAACAGTAAAGGGATTTTGTACGGTCAGGACCAAATTTATTCCCACCTGCGCATCAACTGAGCTTTCTAAACTTTTATGAGTATAATATATTCATGACCGTTCTACCTATGGATCGACTCAGGAAATTCTTTTCTTGTGCAGGAACTGAAGAACTAGCCTAACAGCTGAAATGTCCTTTGGTAAAGCCACCATGTAAAGTTAATGTAGCTAACTTTAAAACGAATATGCTTTATATAAATTATATATACATTACTTCTTCATACAATATACACTGCTATATTTAGTTCCTGTTGAACAATATTATTATGCTTTTCAAAGTTTTCTAAACATTACCTAAAACTTTTGTCTGAAATAAGTTTTGATATGACCATCCCTTACGGCAAGGGATGACCAAAATGTTGCTGGAGTTGTAAGATGGGGCTTGTCGTATGCTAAATATGTGAAACTTTTTTCCCATATTGAGTAAATTTGAAGTTTTTCTTAACTTTAAGGTGGAAATCTTTTTTATCTCCTACTTTCTTTCTTTTTTCTGTTTGGCCTCCGGGAATTACCGATCAGATAATACTTCAAAATGTGGATGAGATGTATGAGTGTAAATGAAATGTGGTCTTGTACAGTCTCAGTTCGTCCATTCCTGAGATATGTAGTTAATTGAGGATGAATGAGGATGATATGTATGATTGTAAATGAAGTTTAGTCTTGTACATTCTCAGTACGACTATTCCTGAAAGGTGTGGCTAATTAAAACCCAACCACCGAAGAACACCGGTACCCACAATCTAGTATTCAAATCCTTGTAAAACTAACTGACTTTACTAGGAAGAACGCTGGAACTCTCGACTCCAAATCAGCTGATTTAGGAAAACGCATTCGCCACTAGACCAACCCGGTGGGTTATTATCCCCTATTACATAGCACCGGTGAAATCTACCTCCGTCTTTTGGCGTGCCAAAAGGGATTTTTTAATTGTGTAAGAAGATGGGTGTGTGTGTGCGTGCGTGCGTGCGCGCATATACGAGGTGTGTGAGAAAAGTAGTGAGATTGGTAACGCAGCGATCTGGCAACGCAGTGGCTACCGGTCTGTGCTAGACGTGTATGTTCATCCCTTCCACATGTTCAGTACAAGTTTCAACTCCGTTCAGCCAACACACTATTTTTGACAGCGCCATCAATGAAGTTGTGTTTTTTATTGTGTGTTACAAAAATGGAGCATCGGAATTTAGAGAAACGTTGTGCAATCAAGTTTTGTGTTAAACTTGGGGAATCCGCGAGTTTGATCTTTGAAAAATTGAAGCAGGCCCATGGAGAACATTGCTTATCAAGAGCACAAGTTTTCCGCTGGCACAAATCATTTTTGGGAGGCCGAGAACACGTTGAAGATCAACCTCGCTCAAGGAGACCTTCAACTTCAAAATCTGACGAAAACATTGAGCGTGTGAGGGTTCTGGTGAGATCAGAACGTCGTTTAACAATAAGGATGATGAGTGAACACAGTTAAATTTAAACACTTTCACAGTACATCAAATTTTGCCAGACGATTTGGACATGCGAAAGCTTCGTGCGAAATTGGTGCCGAAAAACCTCACAACGGAACAGAAGGACGATCGAAGAAACGTGTGCGTTGATCTTCTTGAGAGGATTGACAATGACCAAGAATTCTTCAATCGTGTGATCACAGGTGATGAATCCTGGATATCTGAGTACAATTCTGAAAAAAAGCGGCAAAGCGAAGAGTGGCACACTCCGAAATAAAAACAAATCTCCTCGACCGAAAAAATATCGAATGAGCAAATCAAAGATCAAAACCATGTTGATTTTCTTTTTTGACAGTAGCAATATCGTGCATAAAGAATTTTTTCCTCCAGGACAAACTGTCAACCAAGTATTTTCCAAGGGTGACCTAGAAAGGCTCAGGAAAAGAGTGATTCGCGTGAGACCAGACACTGTAGACAAGTGGATGCTTCATCATGACAATGCCCCGTGATACACGGTCATTTCCATCAGAGAATTTTTGACCTCAAAACGCATTCCTACGGTTCCTTGTTTCAAACATAATCCAGTCTTTTTTTCCTGTATTGTTTTTATTATATACCAGAGCTGACAATAAAGAAACGAACTGCTTTATTTTAAAAAGGATTTATTTGGAAATTAACATACTATTTTAGATTATATCCTTTAAAGTACTTAATGCACTATTACCGCATTTTCGGAGACTTTTTTTTTTACAATTGGTAAGCTTCCTGGAGCATCCATCTGTGTATACAGAATAGGTTTTTCGAAAGAATTTTCCTTAATCTCTTGGACTGTTTATAAAAAAATCAGCCTTCTCCAGGCTGAATTTAAATTTAAAAAGAATAGGAATTGATTTTAGAAAGTAAAAGTATTGAAAAATAACAGTTGTAATGTACTTTGCAAAAAATCGAATAAGTACACGAGAACGTACAGCTCCATCAATTGTTCCACTTGTTTCTTTCTCATTGCCTATCACAAACTCTCCATTACCGTTAAATAAGATTTTTATTCTATAATATACAACAGAAAAATGAAGGTAACATATCCCAGGCTTCTGAGTAACTTTGTCGCACTATTTTTTCGGTCGAGATGGTAATTTTTAAACCGTTGCAACGATTGTGTTCTAGTTTCTACGTTGACAAAGTATAGCTATGTCTCCGTTACGGTATTTTTAAAAACATTTCCCTTGTTATTACACTTATCTAAACGTCTCAACAAGCAAAATACTTTGATTATATTTCTTAGTTAGTAGCTGTGGAATACACTTTCCCGTAATGCGAAACATTTACAGTTTTTAGGTCGACATCAACACAAAGTTTCCATTTTTTCTGAATTTCACAGGGAATTGGGCAACAACTTTCCTGATAATAGCGCGTAAATTGTTGGTTGTCGTTTACAATGTAGTCGTGTAGAAATGAATATAGTACAGCTAGCTGACGTGCGTATGTTTGTGTTTATTATTCCTCCTGCATTCTACCGGTCCAGCAATCCGTCCCCACCCAACGCGTCAACCGAACTTACTAAATTTTGGAAACATGTTTTTCTAGATTTAGGAGATTTATTCTTTCTTAACGAGTGAAGGCTTGAATCCTAAACTGAATTTTTAAATATTTATATTTGTTTTAGTATTTATTTGATCTCGTTTTATGATTTCTCCCGATATTTTCATATAACTTAAAATGTTAACTCTCCATCACTGATAAAAGTTGAAAATTATTTTACCCTAATAACTTCTTCATATTTAAAGAAAAATAATAAACCGATAATAATTAATTATAATTGGATAATCTAAATTATTTATATTATATTATAATATAATTAATTTATATTCGAATAGCACAAGCGAAACGAGCCTTCAGTAAGAAATATAATTTGTTTACATCAAAAATTAATTTAAATGTCAGGAAAAGATTTTTGAAAGTGTATGTTTGGAGTGTCGCTTTATATGGAAGTGAAACTTGGACGATCGGAGTATCTGAGAAGAAAAGATTAAAAGCTTTTGAAATGCGGTGCTATAGGAGAATGTTAAAAATCAGACGGGTGGATAACGTGACAAATGAAGAGGTATTACGGCAAATAGATGAAGAAAGAAGCATTTGGAAAAATATAGTTAAAAGAAGAGACAGACTTATAGGCCACATACTAAGGCATCCTGGAATAGTCGCTTTAATTTTGGAAGGACAGGTAGAAGGGAAAAATTGTGTAGGCAGGCCACGTTTGGAATATGTAAAACAAATTGTTAGGGATGTAGGATGTAGAGGGTATACTGAAATGAAACGACTAGCACTAGATAGGGAATCTTGGAGAGCTGCATCAAACCAGTCAAATGACTGAAGACAAAAAAAAAAAGATAATCTAAAAAGATAATAACTTTCTTCCTACTGACCAATCTGTCACTGTCAGCGAAGCTTCTCATATTAAAAAATGAGGTATTCCTATTATAAAATACAGATGAAAATATTATATATTATTTGAGTAAATAATAGTTTTTTTTTTTTAATTTTTAGGCAATTAAGTTTATTCCTAATACAAAGGTATATGTAAAAAATACACACTGAAATTTTTGTACCTTAAAACACAATAGCCAATCAATTATATAAATTTATAAAAATAGTATTTTTTTTAGGAGTTCGGATTTATATATTAATTTTTTTAAATGTAATTTTTTTTATTTTTCGTAAAATGATAAATTTTTAACTTTTCGAGCTGTTAAAACTTTTAAGACTTAGTGTCTTTTTAACTTTTGAGATTTTCTTAATATTTGAAGACTTGAGTCCTAAAAATAAACTTTTTAATACTTCTATTTTGTTTTAATATGTCTTTGTTCGTTTTTTTTTTGTTTTCATTTTATTATTTTTAAATGAATAAAATTAACTTCGATAAGATTATTTCAAAATACAGAAATCCATTATTTCTACAATCATAATGTTTTTTTTTTATCTTTTTTAATTGAAATTTCTGTAACGGATAAGTCAGTAATTAAATTTTATAATTTTAAGCCTCACCATTTCCAAGGTAAAAAATGAAATATATAGTAAACACATTTAAAAAATATGCTTTCAACTCTAGGTACTTTTTGATAAAGGTGTTTATAAAAGGATAAATTTAAAAAATGTGGAAATTGCATCATATAGATCATACAGTAGTACGTTCTTTGTGTAATCTATTTTTTATAGAACTATTACAGCATAAAAGCTAGAGAAACAAAAACTGTTCCTCTAAAATGATCCTAACGAATTTTAGATCGGGCATTTTTCAGGCACGAGGATATGTATAATGTTTCTAAGGTCGTTACACTGAATATGTATGTAATGAATAAAAAAAATATATATATAAGCTGTTACTGTGTTAATGGATATATAAATGACATATGATTACGTGCTTAGAGAATTACTGTCGACGGCTTTACAGGAAAAAAGGAAAGATAAATACAATTGACCAAAATCTTTATAAAAACGAAAGTAGGTTTCTCCGAGTATTTCAATGCTATTTACAACCTATATTACAACCAATTTGTAACGGTAGGGATTGTAGTATCATCATTTTGTTTATAGTAGTGATTACGGAATCAGTAAAAAGAGGAAGGAAAGAAAAGTAAAGTAAGAAGTACGGGGTGTAGTAAAAAATAAAGGTTACAGAATGCTTAATGTTTATTGTGAAAAGATTGCAACAACGAGTATAAACGTAATACATGAAGAAAAGAGGAAGACACGGTAATTTTCAGTAAGAGAGTAAAACTTAAGCTACAACATGCAGTGTCAAATTCTAGGAAATGATAAGAAGATAGAATAGAATGTTAGTTATAGTAAGGAGCAAGAAAAATAACGGAAATGTACACAAGATATATTCACATCATTTCTGTATGACACGAAGCATGGGTTACAAAAGGACAGGAAGAAAGTGAGCTAAGTTATAGAAACTAAATTGCTTAGATGCACGATATATAAGAGAAACATAAAGAGAATCGTGGAATGTAATATAAACTTAAACCCTGACAAAATACAGAAAATACGTCGGATAAGGTATTCAGAGAACGAACGACTATGGTGGCATGAGTACGTTAAAAGAATGAAGGGAGAAGGAAGAGTAGTATTTAAAATGGTGTATAGGGAGATAAATAGGAAATCAAGAGAAAAACCCAGAAGTAGTAGGCTTGACAAAGTTAGGAATTTACTTAAGCAGGAAAAATAGAAAGAGTTACAGAGGGAATATGGTGGAGGAACAGAGTAAGATAGATGATCCATAATCTATCTAATGACCCAGCAGGATACTGGTTAAGCGGAAAAGAGTTTTTGAAACTTTATTTTTTGAATATATATTTTTTTCTTTTTTATTAATATTTTAAACCAATTTTCGATCAAGTTTTTTATGTAACTTGAATGTCAAATTATACGTAATTATTACCTGTTTCTGTAATAATTTTTTTTTTAAAGAAAATTGTTTTGTTAATGGAGTTACAAATCGTAAAATTTAAAACAAATAAACAAATTAAGATTTTATGAGTATTTAAACGTATATTTATTTCATCAGGATTCATACAACAAAACAAAATAAATGTTTTTCCATGAAAATTTAAATAACAATTAATAAAACTAAAGAAAGATTAAAAATAAAGGTCATTTAAAAACATTTCTAAATGACTTGTTGTAATTATTTAACTTCATAATAAATAAGAACATTTTTTTAAAATAAATTGTTTAGAAATTTAAAAGATTCATTCAGAAAAACGTTTTGCATTCTCCCGCGCAATAATATTCATTGCAAAACCAGTGATCATAAGAACTGAGATACTACAAAAAATAAAATAATCTAATTATACTTGAAATAAATTTAAAAAATCGAGAATATCCTATAAAATTTGTTAAAAAGAAACTCCAAACTCAGAAATAATTGATGATATTGAGAGGAAAAACCATGTAAATAAAATAATTAGGAATATGTAATGGAATTAAATAGCACGTCGCTTTCATTTTCAATTAAATAACAGTTTAGAAGGAAAAAACACTAAAGATTCACTTAAACGTCGGAATAATTGATACAAGTAAAATTAAGTGATAAATTTAAATTAAATCAAAATAAAAAGTCGTAAAAACCAAATAAAACGCATAGAGATTTTAATTACATACATTTATTTCCTAATTAGTTGAAACGAAAGCAGCAACTTAATACAAACATTAAAAAACGAAAAAATGACAAGAATGCAAATTACATTCTACAAAGAAACAAAAAAAAAATCATTAATTTAAATAAAACAAAAAACACTTTCCCCGTTTGAATCTATTAAACGGAAAATCATGTGGACACCATATGAATTCCTTGTGTGCATATTAAATTACATTACACAATTTTTTTTTTTTTTTTTTTTAATGAAAAGTACATAAAATTTTATTTCATTTATAATTTCTGATATATTTTCTTCTTTTTTTTTTCATTGTTATTATTGAATTATTATTCATCGTAAAAATATTTTTTTACATTTATAAATAAATCAATATATTTAAAATAAAAAAAAAAAGGAGATGAAGTGTGATTTGATCCGATGTAAGATACAAATAGTTAATTAATTAGAATCTTATTTGGCTAAGTCTCTGGAACCAATGAAAATAACTACCACTTATGATAAGCTCTCAATCAGAGCTTATTACTGCAGTTAAGAAAAAGTCCAAAATCCAAATTATTTTGGAATTTGGGTTTGTTTGGACACTTTTGGTCTAGTCGATTGCAATCTAAAGGGGAGTTGCAAAAAAAACTAGATGTTACAACCGTCCTAAATCCAAAATTTCAACATTCAACGGCTAATCGTTTTTGAGTTATGCGAGATAGGTAAGTACGTACAGACGTTACGCCAAAACTAGTCAAAAGAGATTCAGGGATGGTTAAAATGGATATTTCCGTTGAAATCAGAAAACAGAAATTTTTTGCGATTACAACACTTCCTTGTTCTCGTTCAAGGAAGTAAAAAATCACAATCAAAGATATCATATGTTTAAAAAACACAGTGACTGAACGATAGGCATTAATAATCCCTTATCATAGTTATTAATAGTTATTACATAACTCGGTAGTACGATTTAAAAAAACTAACATAACAAACAGCGACAGAATGAATGAACTTATAAACGATAAAATTACGGTTTAACTGCAGGACTCAGTAACTGTGATACTCGCATCGACCACTTGTACCTTACCGAACGTAAATATTTGACTAGAATATGTATTATCCCAGTTTAGTATTCACGGTCAATTTTTTCTTTTGTAGATCTTTCCTAAAAATTTCAGAAAAATCCTTTTACCCCATTTTATGACGAAACCCTTAATTAAAATTACTCCATGAAAATTCTTTTGACAATAGTAAGAACAAATCGTCCACAATAAATTTTTACAACTAACTTTAAAAAATAATAAAATCGTTGCATAATGCCTGAAGGTAGAAGCACTAATGCAATATTAAAGATCAATACCTAATCAAAGGGATATTATTCCTATTAACGAAACAGTAGTACTTTTTTGTACATAGTGTAAAATTTTTGATATCTTGGACAATTTCATTTCCATAGTATGATCAAATTGATTTCGACTGTAACAAAATCAAACCACATTGTTTCACTTTGAAAAATCTAATAATAGGATAGGCTCATCACTGTTGTTACGTAATTAATGCCTAAGAATACTATTCCTACACAATAGTATAGGTTGAGGGTTTTTTAATTCAGAATGAGTTTATAGGATGCAAGATTGAGCTACCAAATCATTGTTTTCTATAGTAAGAGTGAACTTTGTTTAGTAAATGTAAATTATTTACTTACTTACGTTCGCAATTACAGGCCGACGCCCAATATTAAAATTGCCTTTTTTTGAGAAAGGTGAATGTGAAAAGTGAATTTTGTATGAAAGGATAATTTCGTAGTATATAAATGTATTATTATTAACATAAAAATTACACGCACCAAAAATCAAGTTGATACCTTGATTTGTTCCCGAAAAATAAAAAAAGTAGTAAATTTCATTGTTACTCATTTTTAACCATTTAAACGCGAAATTTCAAAAAATTATTTCTTAGTGTGCACCGATAACGTACGAAAAACGTGTGTATAAATTTTCATCAATTTATCTGCAGTAGTTTTTGCTGGGCGTTTATTATGAATGACTCATGTTGCTATTTTTATATATATATATGTTACTTATTTATAAACTAAAACGCATAAATGCTGTAAACTTTTAGGATTTGGTTTTGTACTCAAAAAACCTTTCCGGTTTTAATTTACATCCTGCGAAAATATTATTAATAAATATTTATAGACGAAAACTAATCTTGTGATACAACTTATGTAAGTACTTGATATATATGAAGGGTAACGAACCCATATTTCTACTTTCTCTTCGTTTCTACTACCTACAACTTGCTGAAGAAAAATGAAGAGAAGCACGTCACTCAATTATTTGTCATTCTTCCAATGATTTCGTTTCGTGACTAACTGATTTCTTTTGTAAGATACAATTTTAAATCATCTAAGTTTCCATCCAGGAAGAAATTCCATTCTGTTTCCTTTTTCACACTTCAGTGCGAGCTGTTAAATATTTTAAATGTTAATTGTGTCGTTTCTTTACAATTTTTATTTTTTATACGCTGTAACATAATGCGGATGAAATTAATTCAAAGTATTTATCGTTCGTAAAATAAATAAATAAGGGTTTTGCTAATCTCAAAACATAATTATATAGGTCGCATAAAGAATTACAAAAAGAAACTGTTATTATTTCATTTATCTGAAATGATATAGAAAAAAAAAGGAAAAATTGATCCAAGTCTTAAAAGTATGTTTTAAAATTTAATGTAAAAAGTATGTATATAAATATAAAAAAATCATTGTTTTTACGATTATGTGATAGTAATAAATAAATAAAATCAATACACATTACAACAACAAAAATAGAGGCGGTATTTCAGTACGTTTGATTTTTACTTCCTTGTACTTAGTAAAAAAAAAAAATATTGTGATCGCGAAAAAATTCGGTTTTTAGATTTTAACGGAAATATCCATTTTGACCATCCCTAAATCCATTCGACTTGTTTCGGCGTGATGTCTATACGTACGTACGTATCTCGCATAACTACAAAACGATTAGACGTAGGACGGTGAAATTCTGGATTTAGGACTGCTGTATTATCTAGTTCTGCACCTCATCTTTTGATTCCAATCGACTGGACCAAAAGTGTCCAAAAAAGCCCAAATTAAAAAAAATGGATTTATGACTTTTTTTTAACTGCAGTAATAAGCTCTCATTAAGCGTTTTTCAACGATATATCATAAGTGGTACTTATTTTCATCGGTTTCAGAGTTATAGCCAAATAAAATTTTAATTAATGAAATATTTGAATCTTATAAAAAAATATGAAATAAAATTTTATATATTTTTCAATTAAAAAAACTGTGTATATGTAATTTAATAGGCGTACAAATAAGGTATGTGGTGTCCACGTCAGATTTTTTACAATCAGGATTCAGAAAACAAGCTTAATTACTATTTTTTTAAAACTCGAAATTTTCTGTAATTCAACCTTGAAAGAGTGATGATGAAAGGTATAAAATTTTGAACAATAATTGGAAATTTTCCCCATTTCCGATTATACTAAACGGAATATTCAGTGGATTTGGGCTTGCAAATACTCTTTAAATAAATACCTAAAAACCAATTTCGGGTTTTTTGAATTTCAATTTTTTTAAGGAGTGCGACGGTGTATGGCACACGGCTCAACCAACATAGCCACTCCCATTGTTTCTTTATGTACGACGCGACTGGCTGTACCTGCCTCCGGTTACTTGACCAAAAAACATTAAAAAGAAATTAACCAAGACGGCAAAACATATAACCATATAGAGCGGGCGAAGCCGCGACTGAGATGCTAATATGTATATATATATATATATATATATATATATATATTTGTACACAACGAACAGAATAAAGATGGCACTTGTAGGGCTGAGAATCAATAATATTTTTGTGGTATAAACTTACTAATGTATAATTATTTTCTCCTTCGTCAAAAGAGAACGGAAAACAGTACACTCCCCACTTTTTCCGTATATTGTTTTTCTTAAAAAACAAGAATAACATAGAAACGAGAAGTGGTTATGCGTTTTCAGGAAAATTTTATTCATATCAGTCAAATTTATACCTTTATGATTTAAACAGTTACGGCTTCTAACACACAAATGTATATTTATAAGATTACTAGCAGACCCGGCAATGCTTCGCTATTGCTAGATTTGAGTATATCTACAGATTAAATGAACACAATTGAAAGTTTGATAAAACATTAACAAAATGAACATTACGGAACTTCACAAAATTTAACCTTTCCCTTTTACCCTTTCTCCTTTCCCGTTATCCTTTTACCCATTTTCATGTTTACCATATTCCCTTTCCATTTCCATTTCCCCTTTCTCAGCGCGTAAATCGGTTCAGTAGTTTTTTAGTCTATAGTGAACACATATATGGGAAATATTTAAATGGAATCGTAAAATATTTAGCATAGCGTGTGTTGCTTTAACGTCCAACCGATAGTGCTGTTTTACAAAAAAAGTATGTTTTTACCTGTCACAGGTGTGACATCTTAGGTGTATAAATAATAGGTATATAAAACACGCGCGTATTCGAATGCAACGTTATGTCAAAATTTCAAAGCAATCGGTGAAGAACTTTCGGAGATTTTACGATTTTGAACAAACGAACATTTATTTACATTTTTACTTCTATAGATTAATGCCTATAATACAATATTATAATAAACATAACATGAAAAATACTGTACAGTGAAGTTAAAGAATTCCGATTTACCACAATCTTTGTAAATTCCAGTGGTGGTTGCTTCAACGGTTTATAACAAAGTTCGACACTTCTATACGCAACAAATAATAAGCAAAGCTGTTCCTCGAAGAACCCTACACTGCTTCTAGAATAGTTTTCTAATTTATCGTTAAAGAAATTATTTTCTAAAGCAAAAACAAATTAACAACCCAAATGCTTGATCAAATCTCTGAGAGATTACGTGCGGGTAGGACGACATTGTCTGAAGGAGAATTTGAGTTTATGTATACCTGAAATTTTTTATTTCCGTGAGTAGATCCCCGTTTTTTAAACCCATCCCTTTCTTTATTCTTCACTCCTTTTTCTTCATTTTTTGATTATGTATGCGGTGCTAACAGATTTGACCCTCTTTCATCCTTTTACTAAGACCTGAAGAATAAGGCGTCTTTAGTAAGATCAAGTGGAGAGACCCCCTGTGTTCCCCCCATGAGGGACCCCCCCATGTGCCCAAAGGGCACATTCAATGTGCCCCTTGGATAAAATAGGACTCCCGTACACTTCTAAAATACAAAATTCTAATAACGCAGTTTTCTAATGAAGATAAAAAACAATGATAAAGATTAGATTATATTTATAAACTTTTGTTTAGATTAATAATTTTGATTATTATGTATAATTACTTCTAGTACATTCAAAACAATTTAATTATGTAAGTTACTACATCTAGTGCCACACAATAATAATTTTCTGTAACAAACTTTACTTTATTTGTTTTATATTAATAATTTTTAATAATGAAGAGAAACTAAGTTAATTACAAAAGTTGTATCAGTTACAGTAAAAAAAATTATAAAAATGAAAAAATCGAATGTTAATTACAATTTATAATTAAACTCGGATAAGAACGTTGTAATGTTTGACGAGAGTAAACAGCACACACAGATCATTGAAATAAACCTTTAATTTAGAATCTAGGTTCCGCTTGTTGTGTACACAGAACTTAAAAACGGAAAGAAACTCGTGGTGACATAA